>NC_041391.1:357534802-357537602 GCF_002162155.2 Triticum dicoccoides | reverse complement strand
CTATCTATCTTAGGGTTCAGGGTGGGGGCGGTGGTCGCCGGCGGTGGTGGGGCGGTGGCGTGGGGATCGCTGGAGAAAAAGATCAGCACGGGGGGGTGGGGGGGGCTAGATGTATGGCCTGGGTGGCGGCGGACCGGCGGTGGGGAGTGGTTTCAGGGCGGGCGGCGCATCGCCGGCCGTGGGTGGGGGCGGCTATTTGGCCGGTGGTGGTTGGCAGCTCACGGGGGTGGAGGTTGAAGATGAACTACAGGCCCTTGATTTTGTATCCAACGGCTGGAAAATCGACTGACCAGAGATGAAAAAGTCAGCCGACTGACGTGTAGCATCACTTGATGCTGCTACACTACCAGCTGCCACGGCTCTCGCACGCACTGCTGCTGCTGATGCTACTACTTTTCTGCTACTACTGCGTTCAGTTTCGACAGTACAATTTAGTTTCGACAACAAAATTTAGTTTCGACAGTTAAGTTCAGTTTTGACAGTTAAATTCAGTTTCGACAGTCAAGTTTAGAGATGAACGGCTAATGTATTTTACATCTAGCACTTTGTGGTTATGTATTTTACGTCATCTATTGGAGGATGCTATTAGAATTTCTCTTACGTTAACGTTGTCTCTCATGTCCTGCTTCAGCCTCGGCATCGTACAAACTGCTCCAACGACAAAACCCTCCATCACAGCGGAGCAGTACCCTGGGCTCCATCTCCAGACGCATAAGATCTTCTTCCCCTCCTCCGACAGCCAAGTCAGTTGGAGCATCCTCACCGACCAACCCAATCACGCTGAGATCGACATGGCTTCGCCAAAGAGGTTGTACACTTGTTGCATCTCTTTTTTACTCTACATGTTATATATATTGTCCACTGAGCACACGTACTAATGTGAAATACGGTTATTTTATCCTACTATATGACAAGCAGTGAGGTACCAGGAAACTTAGCTATCCGTGAAGGACTCTCTTGAACGCCATCATTATTTATCTATGTGTGTTTGAGTTGTGCATTTGTCGATGGTCCTGGGAGTTGAGCTAGTAGGGCAGTGGCCTGGGTCCAAAGTAATAGAAATAGCACAAAATCATTTTTTAGTGTAGGCTTTTCCTTTCTCAGGCCTACCTACTAGAATCGCCAGTGCTTGAAAGTAAAAGTGAAGGAAAAACATAGGAATTGGAAAGCTTCCTATGGTACTACTATTCATGAATTTGGTTCAAAGGAATGGAGCAAATGAAAACTGTAGGATTTGTTCCTTTAGTGTCTCCTTGAAAGAAAAACTGTAGGAACTTTAATTTCCACTTGTCCTCCTTTTCAAATTCCTATTCATGAAGCAGAAGACTAAGAGATAGTAGCATACTAGCATTATAATCGTGCATTTTCTTGTGGTTTGACTTAATCTCACCATGCTTCTTTGCATCCTGTGATCTTCCAATTCTTGTGAATCAAACACCCAGATTGGCAGAAATCATGTGTTTTTAAATTCTCTGTTTTGCACGTGCATTCCTATCCTATTCCTGTCTATTTCCTATCCCTGCATTGTTAGAATCCTCAAATTCAAACAATCCCTTAAACAATTACTTCTGTTATAGATATGTGTCAAAGGAAACCTTGTGTGGTTTGTCCTACTCCTGTTGCGCCATGTTCCACCATAGCTCAGCTGCTCCAATGATGGAAGGGTTCACCACTGCAGGGATCCGCCCTCCAGACTGTCTTTCGCCACCTCAGATCTTCTTCCCCGCCGCCGGCAGCCACGACAACTGCATTACCATCATCAACTGGGCAGATGAACTTGAGGACTACACGGGTCCGCAAGAGAGGTCGCACTCTTCCGTGTCTGCTTACGTTATGCATCACCTATTAGACTCTGAGTCAGGTCCAAACTAATGTTGAAACTTGAGTTTTTAAATGGTTGTGGGGTACATATTGGGGAAGCAGTTAGTACTATTTGTCTACAATCTGGTTAATCTCGGGTGTCTACTATGAGTTTCATGTTGGGTGCAAAAAAACATTAAAGGAGCCATTATCGGTATTTTTAACTAAAGCTATTGTCTGCCTGCTATCATTGGTTTTGGGTCTAACCATAGTTTGCTACCATCACTCTGGATTTGTGCATGCACTCCTTACATAATCTCACTATGTTTTATTCCTATGCATGCCAGTTATTACACACAATGGAACTGAACATGTAGAGCAAAAGACACGAGCATTGCGTGGCAATAGAATTTCATGTAGACGTTGCTCCATGGTGGGTGCAAAGGCAGCCCTCCTCCACCTATTTTGGATCGTAATCAAAAGGAAGATAACTATTCTAAGGAGGATTCAGAAGGAGAATACCACTCCTATTTACCCCCTGAGGTCTTCGCTCTAACTTGGCATGCTGATGTTGGTAATATCATGCATATGGTGCCTTGCATTGCTTACTATATACATCAAATATGTCATCCTCTTAGTTTAGACATGCTTTGTGTCAATGCCATCTGTTTAGTTTCTTTATCGTATATGTGAATCATGCAATGCCATCTTGTTTAGCCAGGCATCATATATGTGAATTTTGCAATGCCACCCAGGTTAGCCAGTCATCTTATATGTGAATTATATCATGCCATCATTTTTTTATTACGTGTTAAATTCGGACAATTTTAGTACATTCAATTACTCTTCCTGTACATTAGCCATTCGGCATAGTCATGGAAAATCTGGAGTTGAAACAAGGTCTTCAGAGCAAACAATGCTATCTGACGAAGCGCATGTCTTGCTGGTTACGGGTAGCTCCTCAGAGGAGGATTCTGAGAAAGATGACCAGTCCTATTTC
>NC_041391.1:357491825-357534540 GCF_002162155.2 Triticum dicoccoides | reverse complement strand
TAACTTGGTAGGGTTATGTTACTCATATTGCGTATGGTATCTTGCATTGCTATGTCATTTGCTTAGTTTATGCATGCTTTGTGTGAATGCCACATGTTTAGTGTCTAATTACCATATATGTGAATTATGGAATGCCATCTTGTTGTAGGACATTATATATGTGAATTATGAATGCTATCTTGTTGCAAGGCATTATATATGTGAATTATGTAATGCCATGATATTGGCCAAGTGGCATATATGTGAATTATATCATGCCGTCCTTTTTTTGTATTTCTCATTGCATTTGTCGACAATGTTTGTATATTCAACTGCTCTTCCTGTGCATCTGCCATTTGAATTGGTGATGGAGAAATCTAGAGTGAAAACAAGATCTCCAGAGCAGACAATGCTACCCGCTAAAGCAGATATCTTGCTGGTTACATATAGCTCTTCAGAGGAGGATTCAGAGGTAGATGACCAGTCCTATTATCCCCCTGAGGTGTATGCTCAAACTTGGCAGGCTTATATTACTAATATCATGCATATGTTTTATTGCAATGCTTAGTTTTTACATCATATACACAATATTGAATGCCATCTCCTTAGTTGACACATCATATATGCGATTGCCCTCTGCTCCCTTTCTTAGTAAATAAATCATATATTTGAATTATATCATGCCATGATGTTTACATAGATAGCATGTATATGGCATGCCAACCCATTTTCTAAACACATAATATAGTTATATCATCTCTTCCAGTTTACATAGTCATCATATTTTGAATTATGTCATTCTATCCGTGAATTATATCATGCCATCATGTTTCCATCGATGGCATGTTCGTGATTTATGGCATGCCAACCACTTTAATAGACATGTCGTATAGTTATATCATGTCATCCTGTTTACATAGTCAGCATATTTTGAAGTATGTCATTCTATCCTGTTTAGTTAGCCATCATACATGCAAAATTGTGTCATGCTATCCTATTTAATTAGCCATCATATATGTGAAATTATGTCCTGCTATTCTGTTTGGTAAGACAACATAAATGTGAATTATTTCATGCCCTATTTCCTTGCCTACTATCCATTGCACCTGTCTATCTTACAATGTCTGTACATTCAATTACTTTTCTTGTTTATCAGCCATTTCAATTGGAGGGGGTGATGGCAGTATCTGTGGGAGTAAAAACACGGTCTTCAGAAAAGATCATGCTACCTGTCGATGCAGATAGAACCATGGTTGTACTTGCCCAAGAACCAGCCCCACCACGCATAACCCATACTCACGCAGATTGTACCCCTACCCAGTTGGACAGAGAACCAGCTGCACCCCTTCTAACCCCAACACCAGTAGATAGTAACCCAGTTCCAGTTGACACAGCACCGTCTCCACCATAGAGCACCCAAACACGAGTAGTTAGTAAGGCAACTTTCGTGCCCAAAGCATGAGGACCACCACTCGGAACCCCAAGTCAACGCTTAAAGCAGAAGAAGAATTGTTCTCAGGTCAGGTTCCATAGCTATGGTTCATACTAATTTGCTCTTGCATCACTGTATTTACTCATACCAACTAAATTCAAATTTGAAGGATGTAACTGAAACTCCAGTGGCACAACAGGTTTGTTTTAAACCTGTTTCTTTGACGTGTTTGCTGTTGTAACTTGCCCTATGTTGATTTTAGTTTCAATTGAATAAACAATTATGTTCTCATGCCATGCACGTTACAATTGTTGTTATTGCTATGTGGTTTCCCACACTTATATTCTATCTATGCTGCTTTGTCTTAAATAGATATGATTCGAACTGTATCTATCTTGATTTGGCAACATAAACTAGAATGATATAGACCATAAAGTGGCCATACTACATAGATATATGTTTGTTTCATGTTGTTATCATGTCCACCTTACTACTGAACTGGTTTACCAAAATGAGTTTCATATACTACATTGTAAACTTGTGTTGTGTTTGGTTGTTTCTCTTTTAGAACACGGATAAAATATTGGAGAAGAGTACCCCGTTATGCAATGGTAAAGGAAGTAATGTCGATAAGGTTCAAGATAGTGAGACATCCCTGTTGGTCTCCAAGAAAGCTGATTAAAACTATATTGGACACACTGATACAACACCAAAGTCATGTCTTGATGTAGTGTTCGAGTTACTGGCTACTACTGCTAGCACTAGCTCTTCAAACTCGTTGCCTGAATCAGTTCGGCTTCTTGAGTCTCAACTTCAAGTTGAAAGACAAAGATCAGATGTTAGGCGACATTAAGCCGAAGGACTGAGGAAGTCCCTGTAGAATTCAGATGCATAATTTCTGGTGCAACTGCAAGTGCTGGAGGATTTAAGCACCAATAAAGAGAAAGTTAATAAGCTTGGTAAGCATCTTGCCAGCATTATGGGTACCCGGGATGTTGTTTCTTGATCTCTTCTGAAGTGGTTTCAGTTCTGGACTTAATTTGCTGTGGCGTTTATTTGCATTGGTCGCCAACTTTGACAACTAGTGTATATGATATGCTGCTTTGTTCCCTATATTTGCACTGGTCGCGAACCTTGATGCCAAGGGATGTAAGATGTGTAATAGCCATGATAGCCTAGCGTAAGTTGCTTGCTTATTTATTTCCTTATTTTCTTGTTTATTTGTTTGCTTGTAGTCAGTGCAGTTCTTTTTCCATGGTTTGCTAGTGGCTGCAATAACCTATTTTTTAAAACTAGGCCGCAATAACCATGGGATACATATTTACTATAGTTACCATGGGCCTCCTACGGGCCGTATAAACAATGGGCCTTCTAAGGGCCGTAGAAACAATGGGCCTTCTACGGGGCGTAGAAACAATGGGCCATCTACGGGCCGTAGACACAATGGGCCTTCTACGGGTTGTATCATCAATGGGCCTTCTACGGGCCGTATGATCGATTGGCCAAAGATGGGCCAATAACAGACCGCATTATGGCCGTAAACGGGCTAGAGTTGGAATCGTCCGTTCATGGGCCAACCATAACGGGTCGTCGTTAATCGGCCGTATTTGATGACGCTATGAAAATGGCCCAATGTATTAACGGGCCACAAACGGGCCAATTGTAACCATGGGCTGAATTTGGCCCACAAGCAGAAAATGAAAGTAACGGGCCGTAAGTAAACAAATGCTGGAAATGAGCCCAAGAATAAATGGGCCCCGAGAAGGCCGAAAGATAACATGGGTTGGAAATGGCCCAATGGAATAATTGGTGTTAATGGGTATAAAGTGATACATTGTTCACCATGGGCCAGTTTCACCACAGGTCGTTAATGGGCCAAGAGTTACAAAGGGCCTCATATGGGCCGAAAGACGTCATGGGCCGGAAGTTAAAATGGTCTGGAATCATATTGGACGGGCTAGATGACGCTACTGGGCCTAATTCGGATAGGTCGTAACGGGCCCTTGGTTAGCAGGCTGTAAATGGGCTATATGCGAACAGGTCGCTAACAGGCTTTCCGTGGGCCGGCCCGCCACCTTTTGACCAAGTCAAACAGGCCGGCCTTTTCACAGGAATGGGCCTCTGTTGGGTCGTGCCACATGTCAACGTATCATAGGCGCCTTCGGTCCATTGAGTGGATGACATCTATCCCAACGGTGAGCCGACACGTGTTTCCTCCAGCCAACGATGATTTTACACGTGGAAAATCCCCATCGGTCGGGGCTGTTAATGGGTTATCGGATCTAAAACCAGACCCAATAGCTGAAGAGCGAGCCATCACGGTGGATGCCACATGTTGGTCACCCTTGACAAAAGCACTTCTATGACGTGTGATTTATCATCATGGAAGTGGACACTTCCGTGATGATAATTTTGGTAATGTCATGGAACACTTCTACTACAATACAGGTATGACTATCTTGATTCTGTGATAAAATCGTCATGGATGTACATGCATGACAGAAAATGTGACCTACTATGACAAACATGTATCATCACGAAAGTGTATTTTTTTTGTAGTGTTACCCCATGCCACAGAAGCTCCTCCTAGCACTCCTCGTTGCCTCTAGGAAGCTGTGTTACTACTTCCAAGGCCACCCCATCAAGGTCCTCTCAGCCTACCCCCTGGAGAGGGTGCTCCGGAGCCCCAACGCTACCGGAAGGGTCGCCGAATGGAATATCGAGTTGCAAGCAGTCCAGCTGGAGTTTAGCACCACCAAAGTTATCAAGGGTGCGGCCCTCACTGACTTTGTGGTTGAATGGACTAGCGCACCTAGCCTATAGGTAGGTGATGACCGCTCTCTCGCTCCAGGAGACGAGGCGTCTGACGGTTGGGTCATGTACTTCAATGCCGCGTTCACGCGCCAAGGCGCGGGGCTGGGGCCATGCTCATCTCGCCTACCCAGGACAAGATCTACTACGCAGTGCAACTCTGCTTCCAGCACAGCGAGAAGGTCTCCAACAACATCACTTAGTACGAGGGTCTGATTGCTGGACTCAAGGCCGCAACCACTTTGGGGGTCAGATGCCTCACCATCAGGGTGACTCCCAGCTCCTTGTCAACTTCTCCAACAAGGAGTACAAGCAAAAATATGAGCACATGGAGGCATACCTCGAAGAGGTATGTAAAATTGAGAAACAATTCTTTGGCTGGGAACTTCAGCATGTATCGCACGGCACAAACAAGGAGGCTGACAACATCGCCAAAAGGGCATCCCAGAGCCACCCCCGGGAGCCCGCCGTCTTCGAGGACCAGCTCTTCAGGCCGTCGACAGCTCCCCCCGCTGCCGGACCGGCGCTGTCTCGGGAGGATCTGCCCACGGCACCCACCTTGGGCGCCCCAGCCTGTGGCACTGATGTCTACTACACAACCTTCTTCTTGTAGATGTTGTTGGGCATGCAAGTGCACAGGTTTGTAGGACAGTAGAAAATTTCCCTCAAGTGGATGACCTAAGGTTTATCAATCCGTAGGAGGCATGGGATGAAGATGGTCTCTCTCAAACAACCCTGCAACCAAATAACAAAGAGTCTCTTGTGTCCCCAACACACCCAATACAATGATAGATTGTATAGGTGCACTAGTTCGGCGAAGAGATGGTGATACAAGTGCAATATGGATGGTAGATAAAGGTATTAGTAATCTGAAAATATAAAAACAGCAAGGTAACAAGTAATAAAAGTGAGCGTAAATGGTATTGCAATGATAGGAAACAAGGCCTAGGGTTCATACTTTCACTAGTGCAAGTTCTCTCAACAATAATAACATAGATAGATCATATAACAATCCCTCAACATGCAAAAAAGAGTCACTCCAAAGCCACTAATAGCGGAGAACAAATGAAGAGATTATGGTAGGGTACGAAACCACCTCAAAGTTATTCTTTCGGATCAATCTATTCAAGAGTTCGTACTAGAATAACACCTTAAGACACAAATCAACCAAAACCCTAATGTCACCTAGATACTCCGTTGTCACCTCAAGTATCCGTGGGCATGAGTATACGATATGCATCACACAATCTCAGATTCATCTATTCAACCAACACAAAGTACTTCAAAGAGTGCCCCAAAGTTTCTACCGGAGAGTCAAGAACGTGTGCCAACCCCTATGCATAGGTTCATGGGCGGAACCCGCAAGTTGGTCACCAAAACATACATCAAGTAGCACATGATATCCCATTGTCACCACAGATAAACACGGCAAGACATACATCAAGTGTTCTCATAGAAGACTCAATCCGATAAGATAACTTCAAAGGGGAAATCAATTCATCACAAGATAGTAGAGGGGGAGAAACATCATAAGATCCAACTACAATAGCAAAGCTCGGGATACATCAAGATCATGCCATAGAGGGAACACGAGAGAGGACACAAGAGAGAGAGAGATCAAACACATAGCTACTGGTACATACCCTCAGCCCCGAGAGTGAACTACTCCCTCCTCGTCATGGAGAGCGCCGGGATGATGAAGATGACCACCGGTGATGGATTCCCCCTCTGGCAGGGTGCCGAAACGGGATCTCGAGATGTTTTTGGTGGCTACAGAGGCTTGCGGCAGCGGAACTCCCGATCTATCTTGATTTCCGGTGGTTTTAGGGTACGTAGGGTTATATAGGCGAAAGAAGTCGGTCGGGAGGTGCTCGAGGGGTCCACGAGACAGGGGGCCGCGCCCTATAGGGGGGCGCACCCCCCTATCTCCTGGGCTCCTCGAGGGTCTTATGACTTGATCTCCAAGCCTCCATGATGATATTCTTCCAAAAAAATCACGATGCCGAAGGTTTCATTCCGTTTGGACTCCGTTTGATATTCCTTTTCTTCGAAATACTAAAACAGGCAATAAAACAGCAATATGGGCTGGGCCTCCGGTTAGTAGGTTAGTCCCAAAAATAATATAAAAGTGTATAATAAAGCCCATAAACATCCAAAAATGGTAATATAATAGCATGGAACAATAAAAAATTATAGATACGTTGGAGACGTATCAAGCATCCCAAGCTTAATTCCTGCTCGTCCTCGAGTAGGTAAATGATAAAAATAGAATTTTTGATGTGGAATGCTACCTAGCATAATTCTGAATGTAATTTTCTTTATTGTGGCATGAATGTTCAGATCCAAATGATACAAAATAAAAGTTCATATTAACATGAAAATAGTGATACTTCAAGCATACTAATCAAAGTAATCATGTCTTCTCAAAATAACATGGCCAAAGAAAGTTATCCCTACAAAATCATATAGTCTGGCTGCTGCTCTATCTTCATCACACAAAGGATTTAATCATGCACAACCCCGATGACAAGCCAAGCAATTGTTTCATACTTTAATAATCTCAAACTTTTTCAACTTTCACGCAATACATGAGCGTGAGCCATGGATACATCACTATATGTGGAATAGAATGGTGGTTGTGGAGAAGACAAAAAGGAGAAGATAGTCTCACATCAACTAGGTGTATCAACGGGCTATGGAGATTCCTATTAATAGATATCAATGTGAGTGAGTAGGGATTGCCATGCAACGGATGCACTAGAGCTATAAATATATTAAAGCTCAACAAAAGAAACTAAGTGGGTGTGCATCCAACATGCTTGCTCACGAAGACCTAGGGCATTTTGAGGAAGCCCATCATTGGAATATACAAGCCAAGTTCTATAATGAAAAACTCCCACTAGTATATGAAAAAGACAACTTATGAGACTCACTATATGAAAAACATGGTGCTACTTTGAAGCACAATATATGAGTCTCTCTACATGAAGAACAAGGTGCTACTTTGAAGCACAAGTGTGGAAAAAGAGATAGTAACATTGCCCTTTTTATTTATTTTCTTCTTTTTTTCTTTTTTTTTCTTTTTCCTTTTTTAGGCCTTTCTTTTTTTTGCCTTTCTTCTTTTTTATGTTTTTTTTCTTTTTTTTCTTTGGGCAATGCTCTAATAATTATGATCATCACACTTTCATTGATTACAACATATGAATTACAACTCGAAACTAGAACAGGATATGACTCTATAGGAATGCCTCCGGCGGAGTACCGAGATGGTGCAATGAATCAAGAGTGACATGTATGAAAAATAATGCATGGTGGCTTTCCCACAAATACGATGTCAACTACATGATCATGCAATGGCAATATGACAAAAGTAAAGTATGTCATGATGATGATGAACGGAATGGTGGAAAGTTGCATGGCAATATATCTCGAAATGGCTATGGAAATGCCATAATAGGTAGGTATGGTGGCTGTTTTGAGGAAGGTATATGGTGGGTGTATGGTACCGGCGAAAGTTGCGCGGCACAAGAGAGGCTAGCAATGGTGGAAGAGTGAGGTGCGTATAATCCATGGACTCAACATTAGTCAAAAGAACTCATGTACTTGTTGCAAAAATCTAGAAGTCATCAAAAACCAAAGCACTACGTGCATGCTCCTAGGGGGATAGATTGGTAGGAAAAGACCATCGCTCGTACCCGACCGCCACTCATAAGGAAGACAATCAATAAATAAAATTGTGCTCCAACTTCATCACAAAGCGGTTCACCATACGTGCATGCTACGGGAATCACAAACCCCAACACAAGTATTTTTCATGATCACCTCAACTATCATGACTCTAATATCACTACCTCCATATCTCAAAACAATTATCAAGCATCAAATTGATCATAGCATCCAATTCACGTTCTATGATAGTTTTTATTATACCCAACTTGGATGCTCATCATTCTAGGACCAACTTTGTAACCATAGCAAATACCATGCTGTTCTAAAAGACTCTCAAAAATATATAAGTGAAGCATGAGAGACTTGCAATTTCTACAAAATATAACCACCGCCATGCTCTAAAAGATATAAACGATGCACTATAGCAAATGACAAACTACTCCGAAAGATATAAGTAAAGATCAATGAGTAGTCGAATATTTGTGCAACTATGTGAAGACTCTCTAACATTAAAGAATTTCAGATCTTGGTATTGTATTCAAACAGCAAGCAAAACAAAATAAAATGACAATGCAAGGATAGTACAACTCATTTGAAGAAGCAAAAACTTAGGCTCAACCGATACTAACCGATAGTTGCTGAAGAAGAAAGGTGGGATGCCTAACGGGGCATCCCCAAGCTTAGATGCTTGAGACTTCTTAAAATATTATCTTGGGGTGCCTTGGGCATCCTCAAGCTTGAGCTTTTATGTCTCCTTAATTCCTCTCATATCATGGTTCCTTTTCTTATCAAAAGCTTCATCCACACCAAACTCAACAAGAACTCGTGAGATAGGTTAGTATAAACCAATGCAAAACCTTATCAATCTCTACTGTACCAAATCACTAAAATTATTATTCCACATTGAATACTAAATGCCTATGCATATTTAATACTCCTATCCTCAAATAGAATCATTAAACAAGCAAACATATGCAAACAATGCAAACATAACAGCAATTTGCCAAAACAGTATAGTATGTAAAGAATGCAAGGGTATCAATACATCCCTAACTCAAAAAATTATGAAATACAATTCCCACTGTAGTAAATTTATCAAATCTGATTATGCAAAAGGTTTCATCATTATATCATGCTCTTACTTTTCTAGGGAATTTTTGCAACAGCGGTAAACTTTCTGTTTTCAAACGGCAACATGTATACTAGCAAAATAAGCATGGCAAAGGCTATTCTTGACTTTTTTATTGAAACTAAAGATGCAAAATATTATTCTAAGTAACAGCAAGCAAATACTAACAAAATAAAATGACGCTCCAAACAAAACACATATCATGTGGTGAATAAAAATATAGCCCCAAGTAAAGTTACCGATGAACGAAGACGAAAGAGGGGATGCCTTCCGGGGCATCCCCAAGCTCAGGCTCTTGGTTGTCCTTGAATATTACCTTGGGGTGCCTTGGGCAATCCCAAGCTTAGGCTGTTGCCACTCCTTATTCCATAGTCCATCGAATCCTTACCCAAAACTTGAAAACTTCACAACACAAAACTCAACAGAAAACTCATAAGCTCCGTTAGTATAAGAAAATAAAACCACCACTTAGGTACTGTAATGAACTCATTCTAAATTCATATTGGTGTAATATCTACTTTACTCCAACTTATCTATGGTTCATACCCTCCGATACTACTCATGGATTCATCAAAATAAGCAAAAAACACATAGAAAACAGAATCTGTCAAAAACAGAATAGTCTGTAGTAATCTGTATCAAACGTATACTTCTGGAACTCCCAAAATTCTACCAAATTAGGAAGTCCTAAGACATTTGTGTACCAATCCAGAGAAAAAATAAACAGATCAAAATCACGTTTCTATGAATTAAAAAAACAAATTTACTGGGTGCAAAACTTTCTGATTTTCAGCAGGATCAACACAACTATCACCGTAAGCTATCCTAAGGGTCTTACTTGGTACTTTATTGAAACAAAAGCTATAAAACATGATTAGTACAGTAGAATAATCATGTGTAAACACAAAATAAGTAAGGATAGATATTGGGTTGTCTCCCAACAAGAGCTTTTCTTTAATGCCTTTTAGCTAGGCATGATGATGGCAATGATGCTCACATAAAAGATAAGGATTGATACATAACGGGAGCATCATGAAGCATATGACTAGCACATTTATGTCTAACCAACTTCCTATGCATAGGGATTTTGTGAGAAAACAAATTATGGGAACAATAATCAACAAGCATAGGAAAAACAAGCATAGCCTCAAGATTTTCAACACATAGAGAGGAAACTTGGCATTATTGCAATTCCTACAAGCATATATTCCTCCCTCATAGTAATTTTCAGTAGCATCATGAATGAATTCAACAATATAACCAGCACCTAAAGCATTCTTTTCATGATCTACAAGCATACAATTTTTACTACTCTCCACATAGGCAAATTTCTTCTCATTCGGAATAGTGGGAGTATCATAAGAGACTTGAACACTAAAAATTGTTTCCACATTAAAATAATAATGTTCAGAAAAAGGGTAATCATAATCATGACAAGATTTGTAAATATAATCATCACTACTTTTTATAGCATAAGTTTCATCACAATAATCATCATAAGTAGCAACTTCGTTCTCATCATAATCGATTGAAACCTCTCCCAAGATAGTGGAATCACTAAATAAACTTGACACTCTTCCAAATCCACTTTCGTATTCATCACAATAAAATTCAACATCCTCCAAAATAGTGGGATCACTACTTCCTAAAGTTGACACTCTTCCAAACCCACTTTCATCAATATAATCATCATAAGTAGGAGGCATGCTATCATGATAACAACTTTGCATATCAAAACTTGGGATGCTAAAAATATCATATTCATTAAACATAGCATCCCCAAGCTTGGGAAAAACATTAATTTCAGCAAATATATTCTCAAGTATGTCATCCTCATAAAACATAGCTTCCCCAAGCTTGGGCCTTTTCATATCATAAGCATAATCACTCTCATCATTAATAGTATCGGTAGCACCAATAGTATAGCAATTATCATCATCACAATGAGTAGTAGGAGTAACATCATTTGGAAGGGATACCTTTTTACCTTTGTTGACCCTTCTTTTCCTTTTCTTTTTCACATTATGTGTGGGTTCAACCTTCCTCTTTGAGCTCCTTATTGACGAGATTGGTTGAATAGAAAGCTCCTCCTCGTTACCTGATTCATTATAAGAAATAATAGGAGGATATTGGGAAGTCTCTTCCCTTTCATTAGTATTTTCATCATCTTCTATTTGCTTTCTTTTCTTTAGGTAATTGGCAATATAAGGATTTTCAATGCAATTCTCCGCACAAAACAAATAAATCTTTTCTAGATCAATATCAAGAAAATGCATAAGATTAAATTTTTGAATAGGCTTACTTAAACGTTTCAACTCTTCACAACCCAAAAGCAACCTAAGTTCATTGTAATGAGAAAGGGAGATCAAATCATCACAATTTTTGGACACGATCCGATCATGAAACAATTTGCATTGGAGATGTAAATGATCTTGTTTATTGCAAAATTCAGAACGGGAAAGATATCTTAAATTCTCCGCATTCTTATCTAGCCTTTCTTGCAACTTCTTAGTTTCTAAATATTTATGCCTCTTGCAATATATATCTTCTCTATTTGGTGTGTTTATGCAAACATGCACTCCACAAAAGTTGACATGCTCATAAGATATATTTTCATCATGACTAGAGCAATCATCATTAGTACTAAGGATATTCACTGAGTTCATACTAACAACATTGCAATCATGCTCATCATTCAAAGATTCAGTACCAAGCATTTTAGAGCATTCTTCTTCTAGCACTTGAGCACAATTTTCCTTTCCATCATACTCACAAAAGATATTAAAAAGACGTAGCGTATGAGACAAACTTAACACCATTTTTTTGTAGTTTTCTTTTATAAACTAAACTAGTGATAAAACAAGAAACAAAAAGATTCGATTGCAAGATCTAAAGATATACCTTCAAGCACTCACCTCCCCGGCAACGGCGCTAGAAAAGAGCTTGATGTCTACTACACAACCTTCTTCTTGTAGACGTTGTTGGGCCTGCAAGTGCATAGGTTTGTAGGACAATAGCAAATTTCCCTCAAGTGGATGACCTAAGGTTTATCAATCCGTAGGAGGCGTAGGATGAAGATGGTCTCTCTCAAACAACCCTGCAACCAAATAACAAAGATTCTCTAGTGTCCCCAACACACCCAATACAATGGTAGATTGTATAGGTGCACTAGTTCGGCGAAGAGATGGTGATACAAGTGCAATATGGATGGTAGATAAAGGTATTAGTAATCTGAAAATATAAAAACAGCAAGGTAACAAGTAATAAAAGTGAGCGTAAACGGTATTGCAATGATAGGAAACAAGGCCTAGGGTTCATACTTTCACTAGTGCAAGTTCTCTCAACAATAATAACATAGATAGATCATATAACAATCCCTCAACATGCAACAAAGAGTCACTCCAAAGCCACTAATAGCGGAGAACAAACGAAGAGATTATGGTAGGGTACGAAACCACCTCAAAGTTATTCTTTCGGATCAATCTATTCAAGAGTTCTACTAGAATAACACCTTAAGACACAAATCAACCAAAACCCTAATGTCACCTAGATACTCCATTGTCACCTCAAGTATCCGTGGGCATGATTATACGATATGCATCACACAATCTCAGATTCATCTATTCAACCAACACAAAGTACTTCAAAGAGTGCCCCAAAGTCTCTACCGGAGAGTCAAGAACGTGTGCCAACCCCTATGCATAGGTTCATGGGCGGAACCCGCAAGTTGGTCACCAAAACATACATCAAGTAGCACATGATATCCCATTGTCACCACAGATAAACACGGCAAGACATGCATCAAGTGTTCTCATAGAAGACTCAATCCGATAAGATAACTTCAAAGGGGAAACTCAATTCATCACAAGAGAGTAGAGGGGGAGAAACATCATAAGATCCAACTACAATAACAAAGCTCGGGATACATCAAGATCATGCCATAGAGGGAACATGAGAGAGGACACGAGAGAGAGAGAGATCAAACACATAGCTACTGGTACATACCCTCAGCCCCAAGGGTGAACTACTCCCTCCTCGTCATGGAGAGCACCGGGATGATGAAGATGGCCACCGGTGATTTATTCCCCCTCCGGCAGGGTGCCAGAAAGGGTTCCCGAGAGGTTTTTGGTGGCTACACAGGCTTGCGGCGGCGAAACTCCCGATCTATCTTGATTTCCAGTGGTTTTAGGGTACGTAGGGTTATATTGGCGAAAGAAGTCGGTCGGGAGGTGTTCGAGGAGTCCACAAGACAGGGGGCCGCGCCCTGTAGGGGGGCGCCCCCCTATCTCCTGGGCTCCTAGAGGGTCTTCTGCTTGATATCCAAGCCTCCAGGATGATATTCTTCCAAAAAATCACAATGCCGAAGGTTTCATTCAGTTTGGACTCCGTTTGATATTCCTTTTCTTCGAAATACTAAAACAGGCAATAAAACAGCAATATGGGCTGGGCCTCCAGTTAGTAGGTTAGTCCCAAAAATAATATAGAAGTGTATAATGAAGCCCATAAACATCCAAAATTGGTAATATAATAGCATGGAACAATCAAAAATTATAGATACGTTGGAGACGTATCAGGCGCGACCATAGGAGCTCGCCTGCTCCTCACGCTCGAGCCTCAGGAGGGGTGCTGGAACAAGGAATTCAAGGCGTACCTGCTTCAAGGCACCCTGCCAGAGAAGGAAGAAGACGCGGAGGGGTTGTCCCGCGAGGCCACCGCGTACTGCATCCAGGACGGTGAGCTCTACCAAAGGCATCCAAATGACGTTTCCCTACGGTGCATCTCCAAGGAGCAGGGTTGCGAGCTGCTGGCCGACATACATAGTGGGAATTGCGTGCATCACTCCTCATCGTGCACCCTCATGGGAAAGGCATTCCGCAGCGGATTCTATTGGCCACCGACGCTCAACAATGCCGCTGAATTGGTAAGATCTGGTGACGCCTGTCAATTCTATGCTAAGCAGATCCACCAACCCACTCAAGGCTTCCAGACCATCGCACTCTCGTGTCCATTTGCGGTCTGGGGGTTGGACATCTTGGGTCCGTTCCCTCGAGCGCCCGGGGGCTACCGCTACCTCTACGTCGCCATCGACAAGTTCACCAAGTTGGCGGAACTAAAAGCCGTCCACACCATCCTGACTAGCTCCGCGGTCAAGTTCATCAAGGGCCTCATGAGCCGGTTCGGGGTGCCCAACCGCATCATCACCGAAAATGGTTCCTAGTTCACGAGCAACCTCTTAAAAACATATTGTGATAAACTTGGGATGCAGATATGCTACGCTTCAGTGGCACACCCGCGGAGCAATGGCTAGGCTGAGCACGCCAACACAGAGGTCTTGAAAGGCCTCAAGGAGAGGAGCTTCAAGAAAAAGCTCGAGGTCTGCGGCAGGGGCTGGCTCGATGAGCTCCCGTCCGTGCAGTGGTACATCCGCACCACCGCGACCAAGCCCACGGGCGAGACCCCGTTCTTCCTTGTCTATGGAGCCGAGGCGGTCCTCCCTCATGAGGTTAGGTATAACTCCACATGGGTCTTGGCGTTCGACGAGGCATGCCAGGACGCCTCATCGGGGTTGGACCTTGTGCTGCCAGAGGAGCGATGTCGCCAAGCCTCGCTCCTGCAGCGAGGTACCAACGGGCGCTCTAGGATGCTAGAGGTGGGTGACCTCATCCTGAGGCAGGAGCTCTCCACGGAGGGGCTTCATAAGCTCTAACCCATGTGAGAGGGCCCGTTCAGGATCGCCCGTGTCTCCAGGCCTGGTGTCACGTGGCTAGAGATGCAAGCAGGGTCCCCATACAGAATGGCTGGAACTTCCAGCAGCTTCGGAAGTTCTACCCATGACCAAGGCCCAGTGCCTATGAAGATCTCCACTCATGACACACTCACATAATGATTGGGGGTTGTACATGCCCAGGAGTCTCCTGAGTGTCGCCCCTGGGCCTCACGGGGGCTCCCACCCACGTCCTAGTGGAGGCCCCATGCTCCATGCTAATGGGAACACAAGAAGACTAGTCTAGGTGCCGGACGCGGCTGCTCTTTTTCTTGCTTTCTGTAGTTGGTTTTCGACTTCTTGAATGAAATTTGGAGCTTTCGTGTCTTTCATTCGCAAGGGGTGGGAAATTTCTTTCTTTTCTCTCCCCGCAGTGTCCACCCTTTGAAGCCTTGTCTTAGCAAGACTGGCAGTTGCTCGTCGCTCTTCCTCGCGCGTCTCGCACGCGGGGGCTAGGTATGGAGTGTGCGCCTGGGCTCGCCCGCGACCACACCTTGCCAAAATCTTGCTTTGGCACCTTAATCCTCACGGGACGCTCTCCAGCGAGTTAAGGGGCACATGCGCCCTCTTGAGTCTGTGCCTCCAGATATCGCGACGTGGCACGCTAGCCATGGCCTATGCTTGGGGGCTTGCACAAGAGATGGCGCTTCATGAGGTTTCCTAACCCTGCAACTATATGACGCCTCCAGAGGCTCAGCAATTCTTGAGTTTTCAAGAAGGAGGCCCTCGGAAGATGCCCTTGTAGCATGGGAGTCTACCGCAAGCACATTGAGCTAAGTCATCCTAACCACATCCAGTAGCAGCACAGATATCACAACATGACATAAAAATAATGAGCATAGCATAAGGGCGGTAGCGCCGCAGTTCATTACATACCCCAGCAGGGCCTTCCATCTTTTTCAGTATAGGAGGAGGAAAGAAGAAAAAGCAAGCCACACAGCTACATCGACTCTCGGCGCCCGGCTCCATCAGCACTCGGGCTCTCGGACTCAGTCGGAGCCCTCTTCCTGCTTCTCCGCGGCGTGGTGGCGACACGACACGCTCCCTTCCCCAGTCCGAGCTCGGCGGTGTGGCGGTTAATCGTAGTCGCCTTCGTTGGTGGTCTTCCCAAAGGAGGAGCTGCCGCTGCTGGAGGTAGCACGACTGTCGCCAAGGGCAAGCTCAGCCTCGTCATTGTCGTGGTTGTCGCCAAGGGCAAGCTCATCGTCACCGCTGCCATCCTCCGGGCAGCACCCCGTATGCCGGTCGTCTTCCCCAAACACCCTCACATAGAGGGGCACGAGGCCGTCATACTTGAAATGGAGGGTGCACCTCTCACTCAGGCCCCGCGCGCGGGCGAAGGGCTGCCGCCCATGGTTCAAGAACACCTTGCCCGTGGCAGTGACCTAGACCCCCACCCATGAGGCCTTGCTGCAGCAGCCATCAGCCTGCAGCCAAAGGCCATCAAGCCCCACGGTCGGCAGCGTGCCCGCGAAGAAATGTGGTAGTGGGAGCCAGATGCCCGCGGGCCTCTCTGACCACACGACGAACTTCTGGAATGCATCTGCTGAGTGGGAGCGCAGCCCGGAGGCCGAGCAACTGCCGTGTGCCTTCCCCCATCGTAGGAGCCGCCCCGTCCAAGGCAGCTCCCACCACGAGGGGAAACACTGACATGGCTTCCTGAGGTGACGCCAGCCTTCGTAGAAGTGCACCCGCGCCCCTGAGGGGCCACCGCTGGCGTCGCGATGTACTTACGAGGGCGCCCCGACCTTTCTTGGGTGGTGGTGAACCTGGCCCCTCCTTGGGGGCCTTCCCCTTTTCTACGTGGACGAACCTCTTCACCAGCGCCATGGGCTTCAACAAGGTGGCAAAGCAAGGGAGAAGAAGGAGGATAAAGCAACAAGGAGACGGAGATGAGCAGGGGCTCTGCCCCTCTCCCATTTATAGCCAGTGGGAGGCCAACGGCCAGCCTCCCATGATCCAGAGTAATGATGTTTTTTTGCATGCAGTAGGCTATTTTCATGTCGAACGGTTGCCGAGGCTGGGTGGGGAAGTGGATACGCCCACGTCTCATCAGGCGCCATGTGTCGACTCGGTCCGCAGGCGATTGGAGTCCGAGCGTGCCTTGGGCCCGGGGGCTATTATCGGCATTCTGGGAACCAGGGTGACCAGACTAGCCTGCCTATGACCCACAACATGGCTCTTCGATGGCCTAATATGGCCCTCTTTTAGCATCAACAAGACAATACCCTCGTTAGGGGCTAAGCCTCACGAGGGGGACGACGCCAAGACATCCAAAAGGAGCGACCTCCTAGGCTGGCTCCTGAGGAGTGGAGATTCCTATGCAAGAGCCCACCTCGTGAGGATCAAGTGACGCAAGCCATGATAACCAAGGCCAGGCGGGAGCCAGCGGGCGCAGAACAACAGGTTTAATCTTTGGTTCTAAGGACGCAAGCGCAGTCGCGAAGTCCCGAGGAATCAGCCAAAGGTTTCCATTTTTGTGCAACAAGACAAAGACCGCTAGGACGGAAGGACGAGGTCATCGTCGAGCCCACCACGGCGTCACGGCCAGAAGCTTTGCAGGCGAAGACCACCTTTCATTAGGATAAGATGTACTTCTTGTCCCCTTTCAAATTGTCGGTGTGGAATCCCTTCCCGCCTTCGTTTTGGTGGAAGAGGACCAAGGCAATTATAAATCTAGGTTAGCCACCACCATAGCAAGGGGTCGGATCCCTTGAGATCTCATTCACCCCCGAGCAGACCTTGCGAGGCTGTTCTTCCTTCTACTAGTTCATCCTCAGCCTGTTGTGAGGCTAATCCATCACAAAGCAGGAGTAGGGTTTGTCGGATTTCGGGTTCCGGCAGACCCTTGAGGTTCGAACTCTGGGGTGCGCACGAAGATCTTTCCCCGACCAGCTCACGTCTCGAAGTCTCGTAAAGGAATCTAGGCTAGAAAGAAGAACACACAAGGGACACGAGGTTTATACTGGTTCAGGCCACCATTGCGGTGTAATACCCTACTCCAGTGTGTGGTGCGGTGGATTGCCTCGGGGGCTGATGATGAACAATACAAAGGGAGAGCAGCCTCACGAGGGGTTCTTGAGATGGTGCGATGAACTGCTTGGGGAGTTCAGTCGCCTCTCTCTAGTCTATGCGCAATCTGGATCCGATCCATATTCCAGATGCCCATACTCTGTGGTGGCTAGTCCTATTTATAGAGGGAGGCCCTGGGCCTCTTCCCAAATAATGAGTGGGAAGGGCGCCAACAATTGGCCATTTTGAAGGGGAACATCTAGTACACTTATCCTGACTAAAGTTGGTCTACGGCTGCCAAAGGCTATGATGGTGGCGCTGTCCTGGGCTCCACGATGACCTCCATCTTGCCATTCTGCTGGTCTTGGTCTTGTTGCACCGAAATGGTAACCTTTGCCTTATGCCTTGCCTGTGCTTGCCCCCTTTGCACCGAAGGGGAAATAAGGACACTGCGCAGGCCGGCGCCCTCTTGGCGCCCGCCTGGTCTCAATCGTCATGGCTTGCGTCACGGGCTCCTCGCGAGGTACCCTGCCTTGATCTCTCCGCCTCCTCGCAAGCCTGCCTGAGGAGGCTGCTCCTGAGGAAGCTTCCTGTCGTCCGCCCCGCGAGGCTTGGCCCCTCGCAAGGGTCTTGAGCCTGAGATGATGAAGCTAGGCTGCACTGGGCCCCCACTTGAGCCACGCCGCAGGCCGCAGGCAGGCAAGTCTGTGGACCCCTGTTCCCAGAACGCCGACAGTAGCCCCCGGGCCCAAGGCGCGCCCGGACTTGGCTTAGCAGAGAAGCGAAGGGGCAATTGCGAAGCGCCACGGGCCCCAATAGCCTGCGGCCTTCGGCGCCGCGTGGCGACTAATTGGACGTGGGCGTCTCCGCTTCCCCACGACGCCTCGGCAATCGTCCATCTGACAAAAGGGGGTGTCCAGGCCAGACTTACCTGCTTCGTTCTCGTTTGCCTTGCTCTAGATCCCCTTTCTCGCTCTTCTCCTTCTTGCTTCCAAAATCCTCCAGATCTGTCTCAGTCCCTTCCATCCGGCAAGCCATGGCGCCTCGCAAGACCCCGACCGAGGCCTGGTACTCGCCGGCTCTGGATCCTCTGAATGTGTCGGAGAAGAATCTCGCCCTCACGTGCCTGATGACAGTGGCGCAGGGCAGCGAGGGAGCGACTGTGCTCAAGGCCGGCTCCGACCAACCTGAGGGCAAGGGGAGTACCTTCTACCCGCTCTTTCTGAGCGCCATCATCGCCGGTCTAGTGCCTCCTTTTTCCGAGTTCTTCTTTGCTATTCTTCTCCAATACAACTTGCAAGCTCTGCACCTCCACCCCAACTCCGTTCTTCTCCTGGCGATTTTCGCCTACTATTGCGAGACTCATGTTGGCGCGAGGCCCTCAGTGGCCTTGCTGTGTCATTACTTTTACCTCTGGGTTTCTCGTTCCCAAATCTCCGCATGTGCGAGCTTTATCACATATTCCAACTCCAATGCCATCTCGAAGCCTGGGAAGAGGATCAAAGGCTTCTAGAGCAAGTGGGTCATGGTGGACGTCGGGCACATCCACCCCCGACTGGTGCTGCCTATGGGGCAACCCAAGGCCGTTGATGCGTGGTCTCGTGCGGAGCTTGTGGACCCTAGTGCGAAGGCGGTGCTGGAGAGGATGAACGCGGACCTAAGGCCAGGCAACTTGGGGGCGGTGAAGCTGACCGGGGCCACGCTCGTGAGGTAGTTCCTGGAGCACTGGGTGGTTCCACTCTAGGAGAACTCGCTCCCATTGTGGAGGCTTGGAGAAGCAGACGCTGCCCTTCGCCTGAGCTCTAAGGCCCTGGCCGACGAAGATCTGGTTGCGGCTCTCCACTCCTTGGTTGGGGGAGACGTGGCGAGGCCGGAGGGCGCTACCGTCCCCCTGTTCCTTTGCGGCGATTGGGAGCAGGTGGTGAATGCCATTCTCACCTTCAACGGTGAGGGGCTGGTGCCCGCAGAAGCTCCCGGGGACCTGGCGGATTTGGCGACGGTGAACATGTCCTCCGGCGACTCCAGCGGGGGTGAGGAGGAAGAAGAGGAGGAGGAGGAAGAGTCTGACTCTGAGGCGACTGGCGAGGAATCGGAGGAGTCCTTCCCTCGGCGCAGGTCCCGCGCCCTCCGCTCCATGCCGGACGACGACGAGGCCGGCACTAGGCGAGGAGGGGAGGATTCTCCCTTGGTCCCGAGGAAGGGCAGGTCGGGGCTGGTCCTCCCAGGATCCGCTCTGGTCCTAGGGCAGTCTGAGGCCAGCTCCGGCCCTCCCCACGCACCTTCTGCCTCTGGGCCTCTGAAAGCCGATCCCAGCTGTAGGCTCTCGGGCTTAAGGTTTGGCCGGAGGCTGATTGTGTCCATGAACGATGACCAGTAAGTGTTTGATCCGCGCGTTGCTTTCTTTCTGCCGCCAAGGCTTGACGTCTGCATTCTTTTGGCCAGGCTGGCACCCGCAGCAAAAAGGTCGAAAGGGGCCTCTACGGCCATGCTTGAGGTGAGCTCGTCTGCCGGGGCAGCGCCTTCATCTGCGGGGAAAGAAGGCATCAAGGCTCGTGCTTCCCTCGCCCGGTCGTCCTCACGAGCCCAGCAGGGACACTCTGGCGAGGAGTTAACCCCCGTGGCCCCGCTGACTCTGGAGGTGCCTGCCCTTGATGCTGTCACCAAGGTGTCCAAGGCCCAGGGGGCTCCTTCCTCCCAAGCCGTGATGATGTTGCCATCCTCTCTGCATGTTCCACCGGTTCCCGTCTCTTCTGATCCCTCTGCCGTCCTGGACCAAGCTACCATTGAACTGAGCCAGCTGCAGGAGGATCTTCGGAGCGCAGACCCCCGCCTGGTGGTCGGGCGCCTGAGCTAGCTTCTGGCTGGGCCCGTTCTGCTGCCTCCGTTCGGGCGGTGCTGAGCCAGGCCGTGTCGGCCTTCGATGGGGAGAAGCGAGCTGCCTGCCAGGCCAAGACCGCTCGCGATGCTGCCAGGGCGACGTTGCGGATGCCCGAGGCCGCTGCAAGGAGCTGGAGGTCGAGCTGCAAGGCCTGCATGATGAGCTCGCCAAGGAGGTCCATGGCCGCAAGGAGAAGGAGAAGGAGATGAAGGCTCGGGAGGCTGCCGTCAAGGACCGGGACGCCGAGCTTGATGACCGCGGTGGCCGGTTGGAGACGCTGGAGTAGGCGTTGAAGGCGGAGAGGACCGAGCTAGACAGCAAGGCGAAGGTCATGGCCGAGGATCGAGTGGCCTTCTCCAAGCTGGAAGAGAAAGCTCGCGCGCGCTGAAGACGCTCTATGAGGGCGTCTTGGAGAAGCCGTTGGCTGGTGTAGAGGACGGTCCTGCCGAGCTGCTTCCCTTCCTGGTCCGTGCACTTGAAGATGTCGCTGACGGCCTTGGTCCTACGGCCAAGGCCGAGGCGCGTGCCCTGTCTACTGCAGCGCTGACGCGTGTCCTCAGCCACGTCTACCTTCGCGACCCCAACGTCGACCTCGATAGCCTGCTGGAACCCGTGAGCGGCGACCTTGCCACTTCTACTGCTGAGGCTGTGAAAGGCTGAGCTGAAGCTTTGCTGGGGAGTTTCCGCGCCTTCAGCACCCTGCCCGGGCGCGATGCTGCCGGCTCCGCGGCCTCAGGAGGCGGAGCCGCCTAACATGACTCCACCACAGGCGGCGGCGCCACTGGAAAGTGATCCCTTCGCGGCTTCTGTCCTGTTTTAATTCCTGCAACATGCACCATGCCTCGTGGAGGCGTTTAAACTTGTGTTTGGCGTTGTGAAACAATCTATGGCTTGTAATATTTGCTTTTGGATTCCCTAGAATTTGCACTTTCCCCTCCTATTTGCCTGTGTTCTACGTCGACACGGCCCGACCCCGTGCATACCTCAGCCGCCGTTAGCCCCGACCGGAAACCAGGACGGGACTAAGGAGTGAGGGGCGACGTGACAAGTTAGGCTCCTGAGTCGCGATGCTCAGGAGTCCCCCTTGACGCGCAAACAGCAAGTAGGGAAGGGAGGCATAGGAGCGGGTTCGTCGTTCTACATCGGCAGGGCCCGGCCCCGCGCATACCTCAGACCAAGGAGTGAGGGGCTACGTGACCAGTTAGGCTTCTGAGTCGCGATGCTCAGGAGTCCCCCTTGATGTTCAAACGAGTTTTCATACCTTGGCTCCGCTCGGGGAGGGACGCGCGATGACTAGGTCTGAGGGACCTGGCTGGGTGGCATGCGCTCGGGCGTGGCCCGGGCGTAGCCCCCGTGTCCATCCCCCTCGCACGGCACTCCCGAGGGGAGGCATTGCGACGGTGCCGGACATTGAGCTCTGGGCTCCCTGAGGTTGGTACGGTCGTGGGCCGCCCTCAGTTGTTTATCACCAGTGCGGAGCATAGTGCTTCCGTATGTGTACGGGTGTAGCCACTCCTCGGCAGTGTCATCAGCCAGCACGGAGAATGGTGCTTCCGCTGGTGTGTGGGAGGGGCTCCCCTCCGGGAGGAGCCCCCGAGGCATGTACAGCCCCGCCCTGACATGTAGCTGGCACGGTAGGGCTAGGAGAGGTGTATCTAGGCACCCGTGAGCCAGCGCGGGACTCATGAGGCCCTACCTCGAGGCGGGTTGCGCCTGGCTCTCGGCCTTTATCAATGGTGTGTTCCTGTAGGGTGGTTAGAATGCAAATGCTCTACGTCCTCAGGTCCCGGCCCTCGAGCGAGCTCAGCCGCCACTGGTATGACAGGTCGCAATGCCGTGGGTCAAGGCCAGGGGGTGAGGGCTGGAGAGCCAGTAAGAGCCCATGAGTCGCGATGCTCAGGTACCCCCCCTTTTAACGTGCACGCGCTTTGCATGAGAGTGGAGAGGTCCGTGATAAGCAGCAGATGATATCCATGGGAATCAGGTTAAGCGTAGAGGAGCAAATCCATTTCAGATAGATGCGGAAAAAGCAAACGCCACTAGGTCAGGCCCGAGCAGCTTGGAGATAATGCAGCCCGAGGGCGCCCCCAACAAGGTAGGTAAAGAGCATAAGCAAAACGGATACATGCCGCAGGGACGGACCCACGCGACCTGGGAATGATGCACCCCTGCGGGCGTTCCCAGCTGAAAATGGAACTTTGAAAGATGTCACCTGATGCCGCTGGAGATGAAGTGATGCTGAAGTAGCGGATGACGTGTGGTGAGGAAGCTGACCCTCATGAGCTCCCGGGACCTGGAGCCTCGGGAGGCTCCGGGGGCATTGGTGGATCTTCGAGGGCCATCTCCATCTCAGCCAGGACCGCGCGATGCCTGACCTCCTGAGCCTCCAGAATGCTCCTCAGCTGGCGCTGATGAGCAGCGGCCGCGTTCAGTAGGTCGAAAGGCATGTGAACGTAGCTGTGAGGTGGACCCTCACAACGCCCCACGCGTGAAGGCCATAGGCGCTCCTGAGACGCGGCTCATTTGAGCCCTGGTACGTCGATGTAGACGTGCAGCCCGCCATCCTCGCCTGGATGGGGGGCTGCGGCGGGTAGGCGGCGGCTGTCGTGCATGACTCTTGACTCCTGTAGCTCCTGAATGTTTCTCACGATGAACTCCTGAGGGTTTGGACTTCCTTGCTTCATACCTTCCTGAGGGAAACGTGCTTTGAAGCACGCCTCCAAGTGGTGCCCGAGCGCCTCTCTCGTGACCTTGGCAAAGTCGGTGGCTCCCCAAGAAACAGCCCTCGAGCCCTGCCTGAGGAGGGCGTCGGGCGCGCCTTCCTATGCGACAAAGGGTGGCGCCCCCTGAACGGGTGCGAATCCTGACGCAACGCCTCCGGAGGTGCCTGCCTCGTGAGGGTTAGGGCCAGGTGAAGCCTTCTTCTTGTTAGGGACAGCCTCGGGAAGTCTCCCGCTCCAGTGATGTGGGTCTTCAATTGCCGCGGCTTGGAAGGCACGCTCAAGAGAACACACTGCATCCCTTTCCTCATAGGGTACTGTGATGACTCCACCGCTTCCTGGCATCTTGAGGACATTGTAGCCGTGGTGAGTCACTGCCATGAACTTGGCCAGGGCTGGGTACCCGAGGATGGCATTGTATGGCAGGCGAATGTGGGCGACATCGAAGTCAATGAGATCGATGCGGTAGTTGTTGCGCTGCCCAAATTGACAGGAAGGCGAACTTGTCCTATCGGAACAGTGGAACCATCAGTGACTCCTGAGAAAGGCTTGGTTGGCTGAAGCTGATCATATGGCACTTGGAGATTGTTGAATGTCTCGACGGACAGGATATTGAGTCCTGCTCCGCCATCGATGAGGGTCCTGGTGACTTGCACATTGCTGATGACTAGGGAACAAAGCATCGGGAGGACTCCGGCCGTTGCTGCGCATTTGAGCTCATCCGCTGAGGAACGTGATAGCGCACGCAGACCACCTGAGAGGGCGCGTGGCCTCAAGCTTTGGGAGGACCGCATTCACCTCGCAAGCAAACTGATTGAAGATGCGCTGAGAGGCTGGGGCCTGAGCACCGCCCAGGATGTAAGCGATTGCGCGCGGCTCCTGGAAGCCCCCAGCCCCCTCGTCCTGATGATGGTGTTCATTCCTCCTCGGTGGTGGTGGCAGAGGAGGGAGCCCTGTGTTGCCCTGAGGGCGGTCCTCACGAGGCTGATCCCTCCAACCTCCCTCGTGAGGCTGGTCCTGCCAACGGTCCTCGCGAGGTCGGTCACGCCACCCTGGGCGAGGGCCACGGTATTCAAATCGTCCTCCACCTCTTCCTCCTCCTCGGCCATAGCCCCGGTCGTTGCGCTCGGGGCGTCGGCCGATACACCCATCTCGCACAGCCCTGAGCTCTTGGCATTCGCTGGTGTTGTGGGTGTGGAGGTTGTGGTACATGTAGTACCGGCTACCCTTGGATGACTCAGGCTGATCCCTGCCTCGCTTGGTGTCTGGCTCTGCTGCGAGCACAGCAGCTCCCTTACACTTCACGTCCTTGACCTTGGGCTTCTTCTCTTCTGGACCGGCAGCCGGCAGCTCGAGGAGGGAGAGGCGCCCTTCCTCAACCCTGGCGCACTTGGTCGCCAAGTTGAACAGCTCCAGGGATGTGCATAGGTCTTCATAGATTGCTAGCTCCTCCTTCATCCTGATGTCATGCACGCCATCGGAGAAGGCTGAGATGATGGCCTCCTCAGTCACACTGGAGATCTTGAGGCGAGCATTGTTGAAGCACTAGATGTACTTCTGCAGGGTCTCTCCTGGCTGTTGCTTGATGCGGCGCAGGTCACTCATGGCCGGGGGCCGGTCACGAGTGCCTTGGAAGTTGGCGATGAAGCGAGTGCGCATCTCGTCCCAGGAGGAAATCGTGCTAGGAGCCAGGTTCAGGAGCCAGGTGCGGGCACCGTCCTTGAGCGCCATGGGAAACCAATTCGCCATGACCTTTTCATCCCCGTTGGCGGCTTCGATACCCAGCTCGTAGAGCTGGAGGAACTCCGCGGGGTCGACAGTACCGTCGTAGCAAGGAGGCAGGTCCGGCTTGAACTTGCCGGGCCATGCAACGCTACGCAGCTCGGTAGTGAAGGCGCAGCAGCTTGAAGTGGCCACCGGAGCTCCCTTCTGATGCGGGGCTTGCTCCTAGGCATTCCCGCGCATCGCTGCCTGGAGCAGCGCGGGGTCTTGACGTCGTGGCGCAGGGATGCGGTCATGGCGCACCGCTACTGGGAGCATGCGGGCTCCTTCTTGGGGACGAGGGATTTCCTGGTAGCTCATTTCTTGTCGTGCAGACGCCGGACGCGGTGGGTCTCGTCCTGGGGCCGCGTGCCTTGGAGCCAGGGCGCCTTCTTGGGGAGGAGCCGGTGGAGGCACCTCCTGATCCTCGCCTCCTGCGCAGGACGGAGAGCGACGTAGCGAGAGAGATGGCAAAGGAGAGCCCCCTGCGGCGCTGACGAGCTCGGTGATGCGGGCGAGCCAGTCTTCGTAGAGGTCGTCAATGCGACGGTAGTGCAGAATCTCACGCGCCAGGAGCAGCACAGCATGCACATCCATGGGGGCGCGATGGGGGTGGGACGACAAACCGGCTGGAGTCAGTGACGGGATGGCGGTGCGGCCTTCCCGCCGGCCCGAAGGATGCAGGGACGAGGCCTGCTGCTCGTTCCCCGCCGGGCCGGTGGCTGTGTTGGCGGGAGGCGACGGGGAACGACGGGGGCAACTGCCGACGGGCGCCGTCTGGGCGACGCGGGTGGCGAGAGCAGCCCGACGCTCAGTGCGAGCCCGGCAAGCGTCAGCCATGGATACGACGGAAGATCACACACAACCAGTGGAAGAAAGTTTCCGGCGCACCCCTACCTGGCGCGCCAAATGTCGGATTTCGGGTTCCGACAGGCCCTTGAGGTTCGAACTCTGGGGTGCGCACAAAGATCTTTCCCCTACCAGCTCACGTCTTGAGGTCTCGTAAAGGAATCTAGGCTAGAAAGAAGAACACACAAGGGACACGAGGTTTATACTGGTTCAGGCCACCATTGCGGTGTAATACCCTACTCTAGTGTGTGGTGTGGTGGATTGCCTCGGGGGCTGATGATGAACAATACAAAGGGAGAGAAGCCTCACGAGGAGCTGTTCTTGAGCTGGTGCGATGAACTGCTTGGGGAGTTCAGTCGCCTCTCTCTAGTCTATGAGCAATCTGGATCCGATCCGTCTTCCAGATGCCCCTACTCTGTGGTGGCTAGTCCTATTTATAGAGGGAGGCCCTGGGCCTCTTCCCAAATAATGAGCAGGAAGGGCGCCAACAATTGGCCATTTTGAAGGGGAACATCTAGTACACTTATCCTGACTAAAGTTGATCTACGGTTGCCAAAGGCTCTGACGATGACGCCGTCCTGGGCTCCACGATGACCTCCATCTTCCTGTTCTGCTGGTCTTGGTCTTGTTGCACCAAAACGGTAACCTTTGCCTGATGCCTTGGCCTATGCTTGCCCCCTTTGCACCGAAGGGGAACAAGGACACTGCATAGGCCGGCGCCCGCCTGGCGCCCGCCTGGTCTCAATCGTCATAGCTTGCGTCATGGGCTCCTCGCGAGGTACCCTGCCTTGATCTCTCCGCCTCCTCGCGAGCCTGCCTGAGGAGGCTACTCCTAAGGAAGCTTCATGTTGTCCGCACCGCGAGGCTTGGCCCCTCGCGAGGGTCTTGAGCCTGAGATGATGAAGCTGGGCCGCATTGGGCCCCCACTTGAGCCACGCCGCAGGCCGCAGGCAGGCAAGTCTGGGGACCCCCATTCCCAGAACGCCGACAGGGTCTTACACCGTAAGGTGGCCCGAACCTGTGTAAACTGCTGAGTCCCTTTCCTTTCGTGTTCATTGAGCTAGGCTATGAGAACGGCATGTTGGCTGGCTGGAGAGGTTGAGTTCTTCACACACACCCCAGAGTTCGAACCTCTCTTGGGTCTGCTGTCGGCGTTTTGGAACCAGGGCACCCAGACTTTCCTGGCTGCGGCCCACAGCGTGGCTCCATCGACGGCCTGGTATGGCCCATCTTCAACCACGACAAGACAAGACCCTCGCGAGGCAGGCGACGTCAAGACCTCCTGAGGGAGCGACCACCCCAGATGGCCTCCTAAAGGAGCGGAGATTTCTATGCAGGACCAAGCCTGGTGAGGTTGAAATGACATCAGCCATGACGACCAAGGCCAGGCATGCGCCAGCGGGCGGAGAGCAACAGGTTTCCTCTTTGGTGCAAAGGAGGCAAGCGCAGGTGCGGAGTCCCAAGGAATCAGCCAAAGGTTGCTATTTGCGTGCAACAAGAGTAGGACCGCCAGAACGGCAGGATGGATGTCATCGCCGAGCCCACCACGAGGTCATGATCACAAGCTTTGCAGGCGAAGACCACCTTTCGTCAGAATCAGATGCACTTCTTGTCCCCTTTCAAATTTGGCTGTTCTGGGATCCCATCCCGCCTAAGGTTTGGAGGCAGAGGACCAAGGCCACTATAAATATAGCCTAGTGACACGTCTCCATCGTATCTATAATTTTTGATTGTTTCATGCCAATATTGTATAAGTTTTACATACTTTTGGCAACTTTTTATATGATTTATTTGGACTAACTTACTTATCTAGTGCCTAGTGCCTAGTGCCTGTTCCTATTTGTTTCCTGTTTTTGTATCACAGAAAATCCATATCAAACAAAGTCCAAACATGATGCAACTCCACGAAGAATTATGGGAGTTGGAATCACCGCAAACGAAGGCCCGTGGTGGTCACAACCCACCAGGGCGCTAGAGGAGCCAGGCATGGAGTGGTGGGTTGTGCCCGCCTCGTACGTCGGTTGGCACTGTTCTTCGGGCGCAAGGAAGCTTATATCAGGTAAAAATCGTGTAAACAGATCAGCGCAATCGGACTTACGGATCTCCGGGAATATAAGAAACGGTTTTCGGCCAGATCTGGGAAGCGCGAAACAGAAGAGAACAGAGAGGGAGATCCAATCTCGGAGCGGCTCCTGCCCCTCCGCTGTCATGGAGGCCATGGACCAGAGGGGGAACCCTCCTCCCATCTAGGGGGGAGGCCAAGGAAGAAGAAGAAGGAGGGAGCTCTCTCCCCCTCTCTCCCGTTAACGGCGATCTACATCAACAACCTTGCTACCGTCAACACCAACTTTCTCCCCCGCTATGCAGTGGTGTAACACCTCTTCCCCCCATTGTAATCTCTACTTAAACATGGTGCTCAACTCCATATACTATTTCCCAATGATCTATGGTTATCCTATGATGTTTGAGTAGATCCGTTTTGTCCTATGGGTTAATCATGGTCTTGGTTGGTATGATTGTATATTTTATTTATGGTGCTGTCCTACGGTGCCCTCCGTCTCGCACAAACGTGAGAGGCCCCCGCTATAGGGTGTTGCAACATGTTCATGGTTCGCTTACGGTGGGTTGTCAGAGTGACAGGAACTTAAACCCGGGTAGGTGGGTATGACGTATGGGAGTAAAGTGGACTTGATACTTAATGCTATGGTTGGGTTTCACGACCTTAATTATCTTTAGTAGTTGCGGATGCTTGCTATAGTTCCAATCATAAGTGTATAGGACCCAAGTAGAGAATGTATGTTAGCTCATGCCTCTCCCTCATATAAAATTACAAGAATGATTACCGGTACTTGTTATCGATTGCCTAGGGACAAATGACTTTCTTGTTGACAAAAGCTATCTACTTTTATTACCTTGCAATTTATTCTTAGTTTTATTCTCGCAAAGTACTCGTAGTTTTATTCTCACAAAATAGTTTCATACTTGTTTTAGGTAAAGCAAACATCAAGCGTGCGTACAGTTGTATCAGTGCTCGATAGAACTTCTGGGAATATTTGTTCTACCTTTATCTCCTTGTTGGGTTCGACAATCTTACTTATTGAAAGAGGCTACAACTGACCCCCTATACTTGTGGGTTATCAAGACCTTTTTCATGGGGTGAATATTCTCGTCTGTACTTGGTTGCTTTGTCACTAAGTAGTTTTTATTTCCTGTTCTAAGTTGTTCTCTATCTTTAGTTATGGATATGGAACACGCAACACCAAAAAAATTAGTTGTACTTGCTACTCATGGAGATGGGGAACCTCCTAAAACCCTTGATGGTCGTTATGTAAAAGATATTATGCACTACTTTGATAATCCTGAGAAAACCCCATTCAACTATATAACGGTAGTAACGTTGGATCAACGTGAATACTTTAGGGATTATCGCTCGACAAAAAAGGGAAACTTTTATGGGATCAAATTTATATGTTGCATTGGTATGCTCGAGATTTATGCTTGAGATATTATTTTACTTGTTGCTCTAGGATGAATGCTCCACACCTTGCCTTTTCATGTGAATTTAATGATAATGAAACCGTGGCTTCTTATGCTAGAGGTATATATGATTATTATGATGTGGAACCAATAGAAGAATTTGTTGCTTTCAAGGGTGCTTGTGAAATTGAATCTTTGTTTGAAAAGTTTGAAGCTTTTGATGATGATGTTTATAGGCCTGAAAATTTTGCCGTCCTTAAATATTGCTATGATAATTATGAATTCAATTCTGATATTGATGCATTTATTGAGAAAGTCACCGCTGTCCAAGAAGAGACTAATATTTTGCAGGAGTCTATGGAAGAAGGAATTGATGAAACTGTGAGCTCATTGGATGGAAAAGATGATGAGGAGAGCAAAGAACAAGTGGAGGAAGAATGGATTAGCTACCCGTGCAAACCTTCTAATGAGAGTAACCCTCCAACTCATACATCATTTAATGCCACTTCATTCTTACCGAAGGATGAATGCTATGATAATTGCTATGATCTCGTTGATTCATTAGAAATATCCCTTTTTGATAAACTTGATGCTTGGTATGCTTGTGGCCAAGATGCCAATATGAATTATGCTTATAGAGATGAACTTGCTATAGTTCCTTATGTTAAGAATGAAATTGATGCTATTGCACCCACACATGATAGTCCTATTATCTTTTTGAATTCTCCAAACTACACTATATCAGAAAAGTTTGCTCTTATTAAGGATTATGTAGATGGGTTGCATTTTACCATTGCACATGATGATTTGATGAATGTAATATGCATGTGCTTCCTGCTCCTACTTGCAATTATTATGAGAGAGGAACTACATCTCCGCCTCTTTATGTTTCCAACACGATAAAACTGCAAGAAATTCTTATGCTATATATTGGCCTTTACTTGATGTTCATGAATTGTTCTTGTATGACATGCCGATGCATAGGAAGAGAGTCAGACTTCGTCATTGCTTGATATATGTTTCTTTGTGCTCACTACTAAATGCCAAATCATTGTTAATTAAAATTGGCTTTGATATACCTTGGGATCTGGGTGGATGCATTACTTGAGCACTTTATGCCTAGCTTAATGGCTTTAAAGAAAGCGCTGCCAGGGAGACAACCCAGAAGTTTTATAGAGCCATTTATTTTTGTTGAGTGCTTTTATAAAATTTAAAAACAAGAAAAATATAGATGGGAAACTTAAAACTTCACTGAAAGAGAAGTGAAAGTGAGAGGGACGAGCATTGTGAAAGTGGGAGCTAGCCTTTAACTTTGTTAATGCCCATGGATACTTTGTGAATCTCAAATTACAAAAACTTTTCAAGAACAAAAAATTATCCCCTTGTACAATTCCATTGTATTATAAAAATAATGTGACAAGATTTGCCTTTAGGATGGGTAGATTGCTTGTTGGTTTGCACGGTGCAAAACAGAAACTTTGGCTGTAGTGCGCGATTTTACGTTTTTTAATGGAACGTCAAACAGTTCTGAAACCTTTTGTACTGTCTTTCTATACAAAATTTTTATTTTTCCTAATTTTCTCATAATGTTTAGAGTTACAGAAGTATGGTGGATGTTCAAATCTTTATAGACTGTCCTGTTTTCATAGATTGCTGTTATAACTTCGTTATTTGCGTATTTTTGAATTTTTGTTGAAGCCTCCTTGACTTCGGGCCATAGAATTGTGATAGCATATAGTGGGTAATGTTTGTTTATAATTATACAATAATGTTGCAGAAGTACATGATGGGATTTTATTGCCATTTTTACTAACCCCGCCACTAAAAGTTCATTTAAGTTTTGTGTGGATGAAGTGTTTTAAGATCGAGGAGGTCTCGATATGAGGAGAAGGAGAAGAGGCGAGATCTCAAGCTTGGAGATGCCCAAGGCACCCCAAGTAAATATTCAAGGAGACTCAATTATATAATCTTGGGGATGCTTGATACGTCTCCAACGTATATTTAATTTTTGATTGTTCCATGCTATTATATTACCCGTTTTGGATGTTTATGGGCTTTACTTTACACTTTTTTACCATTTTTGGGACTAACCTACTAACCAGAGGCCCAGCCCGAATTGCTGTTTTTTGCCTATTTTAGTGTTTCGAAGAAAGGGAATATCAAATGGAGTCCAAACGGAATGAAACCTTTGGGAGCGTGGTTTTTGGAACAAACGTGATCTAGAGGACTTGGAGTGGAAGTCAAGAAACAAGGGAGGCGGCCACGAGGGTGCCCGGCACGCCCCCTAGGGCTGGGCACGCCCCCCACCCACGTGGGCCCCTTGGGAGTCCACCGACCTACTTCTTCCTCCTATAGATACCCATGTACCTAGAAAACATCAAAAGCGACCACAAAAAACTATTTCCACCGCTGTAACCTTCTGTATTCGTGAGATCCCATCTTGGAGCCTTCGTCGGCGCTCCGCCGGAGGGGGAATCGATCACGGAGGGCCTCTTCATCAACTCCAAGGCCTCTCCGATGAGTTGTGAGTAGTTTACCACAGACCTTCGGGTCCATAGTTATTAGCTAGATGGCTTCTTCTCTCTCTTTGAATCTCAATACCATGTTCTCCTCGATCTTCTTGGAGATCTACTCGATGTAACTCTTTTTGCAGTGTGTTTGTCGAGATCCGATGAATTGTGGGTTTATGATCAAGTTTATCTATGAGAAATATTTTAATCTCCTCTAAATTGTTTTATGTGTGATTAAGTTATCTTTGCAAGTCTCTTTGAATTATTAGCTTGGTTTGGCCTACTAGATTGATCTTTCTTGCAATGGGAGAAGTGCTTAGCTTTGGGTTCAATCTTGCGGTGTCCTTTCCCAGTGACAGCAGGGGCAGCAAGGCACGTATTGTATTGTTGCCATCAAGGATAAAAAGATGGGGTTTATATCATATTGCATGAGTTTATCCCTCTACATCATGTCATCTTTCTTAATGCGTTACTCTGTTCTTTATGAACTTAATACTCTAGATGCATGCTGGATAGCGGTCGGTGTGTGGAGTAATAGTAGTAGATGCAGGCAGGAGTTGGTCTACTTGTCACGGATGTGATGCCTATATTCATGATCATGCCTAGATAATCTCATAATTATTCGCTTTTCTATCAATTGCTTGACAGTAATTTGTTCACCCACCATAATACTTATGCTATCTTGAGAGAAGCCACTAGTGAAATCTATGGCCCCGGGTCTATCTCTTCTCATATAAGCTTTCAATCTACTTTTATTTGCATCTTTACTTTTCCTATCTATATCATAAACATACCAAAAATATATTTATCTTATCATATAATCTCTATCAGATCTCACTTTCGCAAGTGGCCTTGAAGGGATTGACAACCCCTTCATTGCGTTGGTTGCGAGTTCTTGTTTGTTTGTGTAGGTGTGTGGGACTTTTGAGGAGTCTCCTACTGGATTGATACCTTGGTTCTCAAAAACTGAGGGAAATACTTACGCTACTATTGCTGCATCACCCTTTCCTCTTCAAGGAAAACCAACGCAAGCTCAAGACGTAGCAAGAAGGATTTCTGGCGCCGTTGCCGGGGAGGTCTTCACTCAAGTCAAGACATACCAAGTACCCATCACAAACTCATCTCCCTCGCATTACATTATTTGCATTTTTTCTCTCCACCACTTCACCTTTGCCATTTTATTGGCCCTCTCTTTCCCAATCTCCCCTCTCTTTCTCTTGTCTTTTGTTTGCTTGTCGTTATGGCTAGTCCTCCTATCCTCGTTATTACTCCCGAACATGGAATTCTTAAATTTAAACAAAGGGAGGGAGAAAATCTAAAAGATGCTTGGCATAGAATTTGCAATGCCCAAAATAGATCTACTAGGAAGCTTTCTACTTCCGTTCTTCTTCGCAATTTTTATGTAGGCATTACTCCTTGGAATAGATGCATTCTTGATACCATTACTGGAGGGAATTTTTTGGATAGCCACACCATTGATGCTTATAATGCTATGTTAGATTTGTTTGGTCCTCCTCCTCTTTTGGTTAATGGAACTATTTTAACTTTAGAACATGTGATGCAAAGGCTTGAAATTATTGAAAATAAAGTTGCCACTGTTGAGTTAATTGAAAATTTGGATAAAAATATCCACAACCAAATTACCCAATATGGAACTAGGGTTGGAGTTACTTTGAAATTTTTTAAAGAGAAAGAACCTATAGTTAATGAAAGAATAGATCTGGATTCTACGAGAATCGGAAAACTTGAGGATATTATTACCAACTATGGGTCGGCCTTTTCATCCGTGAAAAACACTCCAAATCCACCTACCAAAACTGCCAAATTTATTTATGTTCCTAAAAATAAGGGTGAATCTTCTAATAAGGGAAATGTGGATCTCAAATCAATAAGTGTTCATCCCAATTGTCTCTCTATCGTTAAGGAACCTTTTGCTACAAATGAATTTATTGAATTCTTTCCTAAGGGTTTAATCATTGATAAAAAGGGAGAATCCCCTAAAAATTATAAGCGCTCTATTGAGGAATTGAGTGCCAAAGATGGCACTACTTAGATCTATCCTTGCTTTTATGTGTAACTAGGGGCGTTAAACGATAGCGCTAGTTGGGTGGCAACCCAATTTTATTTTTGTTTTTTGTTTTTGCTTCTGTTTAGTAATAAATTTTGCATCTACTTATGTTTAGATGTGTTTTTATGTTTTAATTAGTGTTTGTGCCAAGTAGAACCTATAAGATAACCTACGATGATAGTTAATTTGATTCTGCTGAAAAACAGAAACTTTGCGCGCATGAACATAATTTTAGTAATTCACTGAAACGTGATTTTGCATTGATTATTTTTTCTGTTGATAAAAGGGCAACCTAGTGCATGTAGCTCCCGCTTGCGCAGGGTCCAGGGAAGGGTCCGACCACTTTGGGTCTATAGTACGCAGCCTTTCCCTACATTTCTGTAAGAGGCTGTTTCCAGGACTTGAACCCATGACCTCATGGTCACAAGGCAGCAGCTTTACCACTGCGCCAAGGCTCCCCTTCATTATTTTTTTTATTATTTTTTCTGTAGATAAATAGACAAATTTGCCAGGACTTCCTATTTTGGTAGGATTTTTAGAGTTCCAGAAGTATTCGAGAGTTACAGATTGTTACAGACTGTTCTGTTTTTGACAGATTCTGCTTTTCGTGTGTTGTTTGCTTATTTTGATGCATCTATGGCTAGTATGTAGGGATATGAACCATACATAACTTGGAATACAGTAGGTTTAACACCAAAATAAATAAAGAATGAGTTCATTACAGTACCTTATGTGGTGGTTTTTCTTTCTTGCACTAACGGAGCTAATGAGATTTCCTGTTGAGTTTTGTGTTGTGAAGTTTTCAAGTTTTGGGTAAAGATTTGATGGATTATGGAATACGGAGTGGTGAGGGAGTCCTGGATTAGGGGGTGTCCGGATGGCCGGACTATAGCCTTTGGTCGGACTCCTGGACTATGAAGATACAAGATTGAAGACTTCGTCCCGTGTCCGGATGGGACTTTCCTTGGCGTGGAAGGCAAGCTTGGCGATACGGATATGTAGATATCCTACCATTGTAACCGACTCTGTGTAACCCTAACCCTCTTCGGTGCCTATATAAACCGGAGCGTTTAGTCCGTATGACAGAACAACAATCATACCATAGGCTAGCTTCTAGGGTTTAGCCTCTCTGATCTCGTGGTAAATCTACTCTTGTACTACCCATATCATCAATATTAATCAAGCAGGAGTAGGGTTTTACCTCCATCGAGAGGGCCCGAACCTGGGTAAGAACATCGTGTCCCTTGTCTCCTGTTACCATCCGCCTAGACGCGCAGTTCGGGACCCCCTACCCAAGATCCGCCGGTTTTGACACCGACATTGTTGCTTGCATTGAGAGTTCCTCTATGTCGTCATCTTTAGGCCCGATGGCTCCTCCGATCATCAACAACGATGCGGTCTAGGGTGAGACTTTTCTCCCCGGACAAATCTTCGTATTCGGCGGCTTTGCACTGCGGGCCAATTCGCTTGGCCATCTGGAGCAGATTGAAAGCTACGCCCCTGGCCATCAGGTCAGATTTGGAACTTTGAACTATACGGCTGACGTTCACGGAGACTTGATCTTCAACGGGTTCGAGCCATAGCCAAGCGCGCCGCACTGTCACGATGGGCATGATTTAGCTCTGCTGCCAAACAGTGCCCTGGGGGCCGCACCAGTGCCTGCTCCAACCCTTAGTTCGGAGCCGATTGCACCGATCGAGGACGGGTGGCTGGACAACGCCTCGGGGGCTGCGATCTCTACGGCGATTGAGCCGAACACCAACCCTGTCCTTTGTGAAGCTCGTGACTCCAAGGTGCCGGACTCCTCTCCGGACTTCAAACCTTTCGTGCCCCTGCCAGTCGAATCCGATTGGGCGCCGATCATGGAGTTCACCACCGCAGACATCTTTCAGCACTCGCCCTTTGGCGACATCCTGAATTCACTAAAGTCTCTCTCTTTATCAGGAGAGCCCTGGCCGGACTATTGTCAGCAAGGTTGGGATGCGGACGATGAAGAAATTCGACTCCCACCCACCACCCACTTCGTAGCCACTGTTGAAAGTTTAAACGACGTGCTCGACTTCGACTCCGAAGACATCAATAGTATGGACGATGATGTAGGAGAAAAACATGAACCAGTACCCATAGGGCACTGGACAGCCACCTCATCTCACGATGTATACATGGTGGACGCACCTAAAGGAAGCGACGACGAGGAACAACGGGACGCCACGAGGGATCATTCCCTCGAAAAGCAGTCAAAACGGCAACGTAAGCGCCGCTCAAAGTCCCGCCTCGACAAAGACAGCAGCCATACAGACCCAGCCATAGAGCAGGGCGAACTGGTGGACGACGAACATGTTATCGAGCAACCGTCCGAACAGGACAACCTGGATAAACAATCCGTCCCCGGCGAAGATAACAGTCCGGACGATCTCACGCCGGACAAGTTGCTGGAGTAGAAGAACCTCCACAAAAGGCTTGTCGCCACTATGCATAGCCTGCAAAAGCAGAAGTAGAAGCTCAAAACAGCGGAATATGCGCTCAGAATCAGATGGAGCAAAGTACTCAACACCGCATACAAATACGGTGATAGTCGCCGAACAAAGAGCTACCCGAAGCGAAAACTACTACCTGAATTTGCAGAGGAGGCCATAGAGCCCCCGCAATCAAAGAACAAGGAGACCACCCGGTCGGATAGACGACCCCATGGCAAACATACAGCGGCAAACGGCACCGCACACAAGCCGGCACGCGATCCGCACACGGATTCGCATCAAAAAGATGGCCCAGTTAGATCTATCTATGGGCCAAGAAAGCAAGCTCTAGTAAGAAATGCAACACATCAAGTATTCGAATATTACGGTGCACCTAAATATAGGGGTGCCGCACACCCCCTATGTTTCACCAATGAGGTTCTGGATTATGAATTTCCAATGGGATTCAAACCCCTAAACATAGAGGCATACGACGGAACAACAGACCCTGGAGTCTGGATCGAGGATTACATCCTCGACATACACATGGATAGAGGAGATGACCTCCACGCCATAAAATACTTACCCCTCAAGCTCAAAGGGCCAGCCTGGCATTGGCTCAAAAGCCTCCCCGAAAACACCATTGGAAGTTGGGAAGAGCTCGAGGACGCTTTTCGGGCAAATTTTCAAGGGACCTATGTCCGACCTCCGGATGCAGACGATTTAAGTCACATAACCCAACAACCCGGAGAGTCGGCCCAAAAATTCTGGAATAGATTCCTTACTAAAAGGAACCAAATAGTCGACTGTCCGAACGCCGAAGCCTTAGCAGCTTTCAAACACAACGTCCGAGACGAATGGCTCGCCAGACACCTCGGCCAAGAAAAGCCAAGAACAATGGCCGCATTAACAAGCCTCATGACCCGCTTTTGCGCGGGAGAGGATAGCTGGCTGGCAAGATGCAGTACTAGCGACCCAAGTACATTCGAAGTCAGGGATGGAAACGGGAAACCGCGACGCAGCAAGGACCAGCACCGGACAAAGGGAAACAGCCCAAAGAGCACGGCAGTCAACGCCGGATTCAAAAGCTCACGGCAGAATCATAAAAAACTGCCCCTTAAGGGTAACAAGGACGAGCTATCTAACTTAAACAAAATCTTGGCCAAGATATGGCAAATCCATAGTACTCCCGGGAAGCCTGCAAACCATACCCATAGAGATTGTTGGGTCTTCAAGAAGTCCGGCAAACTCAACGCCGAACACAAGGGGCTCGACACACCAAGCGAGGACGATGACGAACCCCACAAGCAGAGCACCGGAAAACAAGAGAATTTCCCACAAGAAGTCAAAACAGTAAACTCACTTTACATGACAAAAGGGAAAAACAGAATGGCCCCCATAGAGATACGCGCCATACGGCCTATCCCAGAGGAGTCCCGCCACTGGTTGTTAAAACCAATCACCTTCGACCATCAGGATTACTCTAGAAGTATCCAGAATGCAGGATGGACTGCCTTGATATTAGATCCGATAATCGACGGACTTCAATTTACACAAGTCCTAATGGACGGCGGAAGTGATCTAAACCTGCTATATCAGGACACAATCCGCAAAATGGGGATAGACCCAACCAAAATTCGCCATAGCAACACTTCCTTTCAAGGGGTAATGCCAGGCCCATATGCCCATTGTACGGGCTCTCTACTGCTAGAAGTCGTGTTCGGCTCACCCGACAACTTCCGCCGCGAAAAGTTAACCTTCTACCTCGCCCGCTTTAACGCAATACCACATTATGCATCCCACACACTTAAAATGCCCGGTCCACGAGGCATCATCTCCTTATAGGGAAATATCGAGTGTTCCTCGACAGCGGAAGATTGTGTGACTGCCTTGACAGCCACACACTAAACCGGCTTCACTAATCAAAGCACCTAAATAGGTCGTTCAGACCCCGGACACGGTTAGACGAGTCCGGCATAAACATACAAGGGCTTACTAGACGCATACCCCCGCACAAGGGGCTCCGCGCATGTACAACAAGAGACAATAAAGCTCAACTTTATTCATTTTTTGAATCGTACTTTGTTTATTTAATATAACGTACATTCTTGCACGATCTTTTTCAACTAAGTTCCTCTCTTTTATAGATGAACACCGTGCTACACCCGTCCAGGATACAGCACAACGGAGACACAGGCGCAGACGTGCAGTAGGGACCCGTGACAAGGATTCTTTTCAGATTAAGACCCTGCGTAAACCTTTTTTACTGTCTCTTGTTGATACACATCCCCTGGTTTCTTGCTATAACCGAGGAGGAGGCTGGCGTTTTGGCATGGGCCACGTCAGAATTTTGCGCGTACCTGGACACCAGGGGCTTATTACCAAGGGCGTTGTTCGGCCCGTTTTCATAAAGACCGAATACCTTAGGGAGTGTTCGGCGTCTCGAGTTAGGCCTTATATGCATCATCTCCGAATCGTGTCTTTGGTCAAATGTTGGGTTTGCCCGGCTCCTGTGTTTTGCTGCCTTACGTTCTGCTCTATCGGCTAAGGCGGCACCAGGAGAACTACTGCGATTGTGCCCCGGTTCGACCAGGCGAGCACCTCAGTAGAGAAAGCCGAAAACTGACTGTCATGATATAGCGTGAGACTGGTCAACCACTTGATGACCCGCCAGAATCTTTAGGATTCCCCGCCTTGACGAAGGGTCATTTCCCGGTCAGGCACTTACGTGCCCCGAATTCGGGTGAGCGCGGTGCCCCTAGGGGCTATATAGTAGCCCCACTGTCAAACTCCTATGGCTAAGTGAATGTGATAAAGCATTATAGTCCGGTTGCCTAGTTTGCCGCGCTACCACCACCTTTATAGGACCAAGACGTTGGATCAAGTGTGAAAATGAGCCTTTTGCAAACACCCCTGCATTATATGCATGGGGGCTGAAGCCGAAGACTGCCATCTTTCAGGTTATATACACATCTACATTAACGGCCGCACAGGAGGTATTTTAATTCTTGAAGGCACAAGTATAAAAAGCTTTTATATTTCATCAACACATTGTTTCACAATAATACATGTTATTCGAACATAATATCCTTCGAGCACTGCGTCTCTATTAAACGAGCGCCCTGCAGAACTTCCTGAAAATAGTGCTCAACAGGTACTCGTCTTTCGTCCGAATCTTGGGATGCAACATCGGTGGCCTTCCTCTCCGCCCAGTATGTCTTGACACGGGCATGAGCCATCCGCGCACCCTCTATGCATGCCGACCTCCTCATTGCATTGATATGCAGCACCGCACCAAGGAACTGCTGCACCAAGCCAAAATAACTCTTCGGCTCGGGCCTCTTCAGCCACAAAAAACTCACGACATCCTTCATGGCAAGTCCGGATAACCTATTCAGCTCCGCCCATTCGGCCAAGCGATCGGTTAACGGAAGAGGGCGCTCTGGATTATGGAACTGCAACCAAAAAACCTTTTCCATTTCGTGATCCTTTTGATCTCGGAAGTGTTCGGACGCGTCCGCGACACTTGTCGCCAAGTCCAAATAAGCATCCTCCGCACTCCACAGCCGGTCCAACTGAGCATATTTAGGATCCATGAATTTCCTCCACAGCAGAAAGGGCTTTCCAGCCGCGATATCTCCGGCCTGACGCAGCTCCTCCTTCATAGCTCTCATCGCAGAGCGAGCATCCTTGGCCTCGGTAGTGGCCTTCTTCAGGTCCTCTTGTACCGCTCGATCTTCTTTTTCAAGAAGCTTGCAGCGGTCGGCAGCATTCTTCAACTTCACGGCCATCTCGGCCATTTCCTTCTTGCTTCGGCAGTGAGCAGCCTTTTCGGCTTTTAGCTCTTCGGCCTCCTTTAAGGTAGCCGCATCACTCTTTCTGGCCTGCTCCTTAGCTCGGGCGAGCTCCGCCCGAAGGTTCTCCATGGCAGTGGCACCATCTGCATCAAGCATACATGTTGTAAGGCACGGTCATCAAGCTCCCTTACCAGGTGTCTGCGGAGAAATTGCATAACTTGTGACTCGTCAAGTCGCTTATTGACAAGCGCGATGTCGGCATCCGCCATGTCAAGTTGCCGCCTTAGTTAGGCAAATTCATCAGTCCGGCCTGCCACCAGACCCTTCGCCACCTACATTGGAAGGGCGACATATTATACCTGGGATTATGATCCTCGGCGCACTGTCATTTTTTGACAACACACCGAGCCTCAGGGGCTACTATCTACACAGGGCGCATTTTATATGCGGAACTGTCAGAAGGTACATCATTTTGCGTACCTCAAAACCTGTCAGTAAACTTCTGACGGCTTTATGCAATCCGCTCTCAGCGGATGAACTCCTTTCAATCACCGTACCCATTAACGCACGGTGATCTTCTGAGATAGACGCCCGCCCGAGCAGATCCTTCAGCTCCTCCGACGGTACACCAGGTGGTGCCGGACTCGTCTGATGGCCTTTTTCGAAGGCCGAACACGGAGGGCTTTGAGGGGACATACGACTGCCTTCCGGCCCTGCCGGACTCGGAGAAACCCTCCGCGACGACACCTCGGGGTCGCCCGCCTCGCAAGACGGTATGGCAGGGGGAGGCGTTTCGCTCTCCATCATCTCCAGACGAAGATCCCCTGAAGATGAGCTCTGCTGAGAAGGGATGAGATCCGAACTACAAGGTAAAATTTCGGTTATCTTCCTCAGAAATAGGGCATGGATATCCTTTATTTTAAAAAGAACTCCCCTTTTTACTTACGGCTCGGTGGAGGGTTGATCCCCTTGGGGGCATAATGCGGCCGAGGCATCTCCCGGCGGAGGACCCTCTGACGAAGATTTCTTCCCCCGCTTTGAGACCATGGTCTCCGGGTCTTCAGAGGCGGTCCTCTTCTTCCCTTGGATGGAGGGATTCTCGATCCCTCCTTTCCTGATAGCCTCCTTCGCGGAGGCGGTAGCTTCCTTGTTCCCCCCTTCACCTTCTTCCGAAGGTGCAACCTCCAACATCCTGGTTAACACGGGATCCGGCGTGGTCTCAGGGAGGGGGGCCGGACACCTAATTAACTTTGCTTTCGCTATCCACTCCTGTTCAAGGGACAACTCTTTTAAATGGCAAGTTCGTGATAAATATGGGATAGCGTGTCCGGGTACAGGGCTACTTACTTGAGTATCTAGGCGATTGCAGCTCAGACCTGCATCCTTGGTCAAGTCCGGACACATCGCTTGTGATCCGAAGAAAAGCTCGTACATCTCCACGGGCGTTGCGCCCATAAAATGTTGGAGAGCCCATGGTCCCTCCGGGTTAAATTGCCACAGGCGGAGGGGGTGACGTTTGCAGGGCAGGATGCGACGAATCAGCATGACCTGCACTACTACGACCAGAGTGATCCCTCTCTCTAGGAGGTCTTGAATGCGGCCCTGCAACAAGGGCACGTCCTTTGACGGCCCCCAGTCAAGTCCTTTATTGACCCATGACGCCAGCCATGGTGGAGGACCCGAGCGAAAGGCAGGTGGCGCCACCCATTTGGTGCCCCTGGGAGCTTTGATATAAAACCACTCTTGTTGCCATAGGCTGAGCTCCTCTTGAAAAGAGCCCTCGGGCCATGGAGCATCAGCATTCTTGCTTATAACAGCCCCTCCGCACTCTGCCAGCTACCCCTTGATCATCTTCGGCTCCACTTTGAATGTCTTGAGCCACAATCAGAAGTGAGGGGTAATGTGGAGGAAGGCTTCGCATACGATAATGAACGATGAGATGTGGAGGATGGACTCCGGATCCAAGTCATGAAATTCCAGCCCATAGTAAAACATGAGCCCCCTCACGAAGGGGTCCGTCGGGAAGCCTAGCCCCCAAAGAAAGTGATACGCGAACACTACGCTTTGCCAGGCTTGGGAGTGGAAATAACCTGCCCTTGGGCAGGCAGCCTATGCGAAATTCCGCCGGTTAGATACCTGGCATCTCTTAGCTTTAGCACGTCTTCTTCCGTAACGGAGGAAGGCATCCACCGGCCTTGCAGGTCGGAGCCGGACATCATCGAAGGTCCGAAGCACCTGAATCTGGAGCTTTGGGTGTTGGAACTCGAGGCGAGGGGCGGATTCGATTGAGATTGAAAGAAAGGAGCGGAGCCTTGGTCTCTTTATAAAGAGGTTGAATACCAAGAGCCTTCCCCGTGACCGTTCGGGGCTCTCCTTCGATAGAGGAGACGTGCCAACAGGCAC
>NC_041391.1:357433691-357491701 GCF_002162155.2 Triticum dicoccoides | reverse complement strand
CAACAGGCACGACTGGGTTACCCACGCCCATATTAATGAGAATCATGGAGGAATGCATCCACCGGCCTTGCAGGTCGGAGCCGGACATCATCGAAGGTCCGAAGCACCTGAATCTGGAGCTTTGGGTGTTGGAACTCGAGGCGAGGGGCGGATTCGATTGAGATTGAAAGAAAGGAGCGGAGCCTTGGTCTCTTTATAAAGAGGTTAATACCAAGAGCCTTCCCTGTGACCATTTGGGGCTCGCCTTCGATAGAGGAGACGTGCCAACAGGCACGACTGGGTTACCCACGCCCGTATTAATGAGAATCCCGGAATAAGGGGACACAATCTCTGCTTTGACAAGACGTGCCAAGGAAAACTGCCTCGCTAAACGCGCTGAGGTGGGACAGTAAAAACGATTCGAATAAAGGCTTGGCCGTGGTGTGATGTCACGCCACGAAATACGTCAGCAGATTGAATTTTTAAATATTATTCTCTCTATGATGGTATGTGGAACTTATTTTGCAGAGCCGGACACTATCCTTGTGTTCAAAATCTTCTATGAAGTATTCGGAGGAGGAACCCGCCTTGCAATGCCGAAGACAATATGCCCGCCAGACTCATCGTCATTGAAGCCTGGCTCAGGGGCTACTGAGGGAGTCCTGGATTAGGGGGTGTCCGGATGGCCGGACTATAGCCTTTGGCCGGACTCCTGGACTATGAAGATACAAGATTGAAGACTTCGTCCCGTGTCCGGATGGGACTTTCCTTGGCGTGGAAGGAAAGCTTGGCGATACGGATATGTAGATCTCCTACCATTGTAACCGACTCTGTGTAACCCTAACCCTCTTCGGTGCCTATATAAACCGGAGGGTTTAGTCCGTAGGACAGAACAACAATCATACCATAGGATAGCTTCTAGGGTTTAGCCTATCTGATCTCGTGGTAGATCAACTCTTGTACTACCCATATCATCAATATTAATCAAGCAAGAGTAGGGTTTTACCTCCATCGAGAGGGCCCGAACCTTGGTAAAAACATTGTGTCCCTTGTCTCCTGTTACCATCCGCCTAGACACACAGTTCGGGACCCCCTACCCGAGATTCACCGGTTTTGACACCGACAAGTGGCAAGAGCCTAAGATTGGGGATTCCCAAGGCACCCCAAGATATTCAAGAATAGCCAAAAGCCTAAGCTTGGGGATGCCCCGGAAGGCATCCCCTCTTTCGTCTTCGTCTATCGGTAACTTTACTTGGAGCTATATTTTTATTCGCCACATGATATGTGTTTTGCTTGGAGCGTCTTGTATGATATTAGTCTTTGCTTTTTAGTTTACCACAATCATCCTTGTTGTACACACCCTTTGGGAGAATCCCACTTGAATGCAATTTATTAGAATACTCTATGTGCTGGTTTTTCTTTCGTCTTCGTTTATTAGAATCCCACTTGAATGCAATTTATTAGAATCCCACTTGAATGCAATTTATTAGAATACAGTAGGTTTAATACCAAAATAAATAAAGAATGAGTTCATTGCAGTACCTTATGTGGTGGTTTTTCTTTCTTTCACTAACGAAGCTTATGAGATTTCATGTTGAGTTTTGTGTTGTGAAGTTTTCAAGTTTTGGGTAAAGATTTGATGGACTATGGAATAAGGAGTGGCAAGAGCCTAAGCTTGGGGATGCCCAAGGCACCCCAAGATTTTCAAGAATAGCCAAAATTCTAAGCTTGGGGACGCCCCCGGAAGGCATCCCCTCTTTCGTCTTCGTTTATTGGTAACTTTACTTGGAGCTATATTTTTATTCGCCACATGATATGTGTTTTGCTTGGAGCGTCTTGTATGATATTAGTCTTTGATTTTTAGTTTTCCACAATCATCCTTGCTGTACACACCTTTTGGGAGAAGCCCACTTGATTAGAATTTATTAGAATACGCTATGTGCTTCACTTATATATTTTGAGCTTGATAGTTTTTGCTCTAGTGCTTCACTTATATCTTTTAGAGCATGGCGGTGGCTTAATTTTGTAGAAATTGTTAGTCTATCATGCTTCACTTATATTATTTTGAGAGTCTCTTAGAACAGCATGGTATTTGCTATGGTTATAAAATTGGTCCTAGAATGATGGGCATCCAAGTTGGGTATAATAAAAACTATCATAGAAAGTGAATTGGATGCTATGATCAATTTGATACTTGATAATTGTTTTGAGATATTGAGGTAGTGATATTAGAGTCATGCTAGTTGGGTGATTATGAATTTAAAGAATGCTTGTGTTGAAGTTAGCAAGTCCCATAGCATGCACGTATGGTGAAAGTTGTGTAACAAATTTGAAACATGAGGTGTTTTTAAATTGCGCATCCTTATGAGTAGCGGTCAGGGACGAGCGATGGTCTTTTCCTACCAATCTATCCCCCTAGGAGCATGTGCGTAGTACTTGGTTTTTGATGACTTGTAGATTTTTGCAATAAGTATATGAGTTCTTTATGACTAATGCTGAGTCCATGGATTATACGCACTCTCACCTTACATCATTGCTAGCCTCTTCGGTACCGTGCATTGCCCTTTCTCACCTTGAGAGTTGGTGCAAACTTCGCCGGTGCATCCAAACCCCGTGATACGAAACGCTCTATCACACATAAACCTCCTTATATCTTCCTTAAAACAGCTACCATACCTACCAATTATGGCATTTCCATAGACATTCCGAGATATATTGCCATGCAACTTTCCGCCGTTCCGTTCATCATCATGACACACATCATCAGTGTCATATTGCCTTGCATGATCATGTAGTTGACATCATATTTGTGGCAAAGCCACCATGCATAATTTTTCATACATGTCACTCTTGATTCATTGCCCATCCTGGTACACCGCCGGAGGCATTCATATAGAGTCATATCTTGTTCTAGTTTTGTAATTCATGAGTTGTAAATAAATAGAAGTGTGATGATCATCATTATTAGAGCATTGTCCCCAAATAAAAAAAATAAGTCCAAAGAAAAAAAAGAAAGGCAAAAGAAAAAAAAGTAAAGGCCAAAAGAAAAAAAGTCCAAAAGAAAAAAAGGAAGGCCAAAAGAAAAAAAAGAAAAAGAAAAAAATGGGGGCAATGTTATTATCCTTTTCCACACTTGTGCATCAAAGTAGCACCATGTTCTTCATATAGAAAGTCTTTTATGTTGTCACTTTCATATACTAGTGGGAATTTTTCATTATAGAACTTGGCTTCTATATTCCTACGATGGGCTTCCTCCAAATGCCCTAGGTCTTCGTGAGCAAGTAAGTTGGATGCACACCCACTAGTTTCTTTTGTTGAGCTTTCATACATTTATAGCTCTAGTGCATCCGTTGCATGGCAATCCCAGCTCCTCATGTTGACATCAATTGATGGGTATCTCCATAGCCTGTTGATTATCCTGATCAATGTGATACTTTCTCCTTTTTTGTATTCTCCACACAACATCCATCATCATCTTCTATTCCACCCATAGTGCTATATCCATGGCTCACGCTCATGTATTGCGTGAAAGTTGAAAAAGTTTGAGATTACTTAAGTATGAAACAATTGCGTGGCTTGTCATCGGGGGTGTGCAAGATGGGAGCATATTTGTGTGACGAAAATGAAGCATAGCCTAACTATATGATTTTGTAGGGATAGACTTTCTTTAGCCATGTTATTTTGAGAAGACATGATTGCTTTGATTCGTATGCTTGAAGTATTACTATTTCTTATGTCAACATGAACTTTTATTTTGAATCATTTGGATCTGAACATTCATGCCACAATAAAGAAAGTTACATTGAGAATTATGCTAGGTAGCATTCCATATCAAAAATTCTGTTTTTATCATTTACCTACTCGAGGACGAGCAGGAATTAAGCTTGGGGATGCTTGATACGTCTCCAACGTATCTATAATTTTTGATTGTTCTATGCTTTTATATTACCCGTTTTGGATGTTTATGGGCTTTACTTTACACTTTTTATCATTTTTGGGACTAATCTACTAACCGGAGGCCTGCCCGAATTGCTGTCTTTTTGCCTATTTCAGTGTTTCGAAGAAAAGGAATATCAAACGGAGTCCAAATGGAATGAAACCTTCGGGAGAGTGATTTTTGGAACAAACGTGATCCAGAGGACTTGGAGTGGAAGTCAAGAAACAAGGGAGGCGGCCACAAGGGTGCCCGGCACGCCCCCTACGGCTGGACGCGCCCCCACCCTCGTGGGCCCCTCGGGAGTCCACCGACCTACTTCTTCCTCCTATATATACCCATGTACCCCGAAAACATCATAAGCGACCACGAAAAACTATTTCCACAAGCGTAACCTTCTGTATCCGCAAGGTCCCATCTTGGAGCCTTCGCCGGTGCTCCGCCGGAGGGGGAATCGATCACGGAGGGCCACTACATGAACTCCAAGGCCTCTCCGATGAGTTTTGAGTAGTTTACCACAAACCTTCGGCTTCATAGTTATTAGCTAGATGGCTTCTTCCCTCTCTTTGAATCTCAATACCATGTTCTCCTCGATCTTCTTGGAGATCTATTCGATGTAACTCTTTTTGCGGTGTGTTTGTTGAGATCTGATGAATTGTGGGTTTATGATCAAGTTTATCTATGAGAAATATTTGAATCTCCTCTGAATTATTTTTTGTGTGATTAAGTTATCTTTGCAAGTCTCTTCAAATTATCAGTTTGGTTTGGCCTACTAGATTGATCTTTCTTGCAATGGGAGAAGTGCTTAGCTTTGGGTTCAATCTTGTGGTGTCCTTTCCCAGTGACAGCAGGGGCAACAAGGCACGTATTGTATTGTTGCCATCGAGGATAAAAAGATGAGGTTTATATCGTATTGCATGAGTTTATCCCTCTACATCATGTCATCTTTCTTATTGCATTACTTTGTTCTTTATGAACTTAATACTCTAGATGCATGCTGGATAGCGGTTGATGTGTGGAATAATAGTAGTAGATGTAGGCAGGAGTCGGTCTACTTATCACGTACATGATGCCTATATACATGATCATACCTAGATAATCTCATAATTATTCGCTTTTATATCAATTGCTCGACAGTAATTTGTTCACCCACCGTAATACTTACGCTATCTTGAGAGAAGCCACTAGTGAAATCTATGGCCCCGGGGTCTATCTCTTATCATATAAGCTTTCAATCTACTTTTTTTGCATCTTTACTTTTCCTATCTATATCATAAAAATACCAAAAATATATTTATATTATCATATTATCTCTATCAGATCTCACTTTCGCAAGTGGCCTTGAAGGGATTGACAACCCCTTTATTGCGTTGGTTGCGAGTTCTTGTTTGTTTGTGTAGGTGCGTGGGACTTTTAAGGAGCCACCTACTGGATTGATACCTTGGTTCTCAAAAACTAAGGGAAATACTTACGCTACTATTGCCGCATCACCCATTCCTCTTCAAGGAAAACCGACGTAAGCTCAAGAAGTAGCAATGCCTCGGAAGGCATCACATATTTCTTCAACAAGTATCAGTATGTTTTCGGATTCGTTTCGTTCATGTGATATGTGCAAATCTTGGAGTGTCTTTTGCATTTAGGTTTTATTTTTCTTTTATGCACCATGCTGGTATGAGATAGTCCATGTATGATTTATAGAATGCTCATTGCACTTCACTTATATCTTTTGAGTATGGCTTTATAGAACGCTTCATGTGCTTCACTTATATCATTTGAAGTGTGGATTGCCTGTTTCTCTTCACATAGAAAACCAATGTTCGTAGAATGCTCTTTTGCTTCACTTATATTTGTTAGAGCATGATATTTTTTAGAAAGAATTAAACTCTCATGCTTCACTCACATCTATTTAGAGAGTTAACAGGAATTGGTCAATTGCATGGTTAGTCATAAAATCATACATAAAACTAAAAGATCACTCAATATAATATGTTTGATTCCTTGCAATAGTTTTGCAATATAGAGATGATAAATATGTGGGCAGTCCTAGTAAATGGTTGTGGTTAAGTAGAATATTGGTGTAAAGGGTTGTGATTCCCGAAGCATGCACGTTTAGTCTCTTGTTATGCTATGAAAGTTGGGGCGCAATTTATTTTTCATTGTCTTGCTTATGAGTGGCAGTCGAGGACGAGCGATCATCTTTTCCTACCAATATATCCACCTAGGGGCATGTGTAGTAGTACTTTGCTTCGAGGGATAATAAACTTTTGCAATAAGTATATGAGTTCTTTATGACCAGTGTGAGTCCATGGATTATACGCTCTCTTACCTTTCCGCAATTTGCTAGCCTCTACGGTACCGTGCATTGAACTTTCTCACCTCGAGACGTGGTGCAAACTTCGCCGGTGCATCCAAACCCCGCGATATGATACGCTCTATCACACATAAGCCTTATTATATCTTCCTCAAAACAGCCACCATACCTACCTATTATAGCTTTTCCATGGCCATTCCGGGATATCTTGCCTTTCAACTTCCACCACTTCCGTTTGATGACTTGAGCATTCATTGTCATATTGCTTTGCATGATCATATAGCTGACATAGTAGTTGTGGCTCAGCCACCGTTCATCATTTTTCATACATGTTACGCTAGATCATCTGTTAGAGGTATTCATATAGAGTCATATTTTGTTATAGGTATCGAGTTGTAATTTTTATTCCTTTTGAGTTATAAGTAAATAGAAGTGTGATGATCATCATTTCTAGAGCAGTGCCCTAGTGAGGAAAGGATGATGGAGACTGATTCCCCCACAAGTCGGGATGAGACTCCGGACAATGAGAGAGAAAAGAAGAAGAAAAAGAAAGAAAGAAAGAAAAAAGGAAAGAAAGAAAAAAATAAAAAAAATAAAAAAATAAAGAAAAAGAGAAGGGGCATTATTAGTATCCTTTACCACACTTGTGCTTCAAGGTAGCACCATGTTTTTCATATGGAGAGTCTCCTATGTTGTCATTTTCATACACTAGTGGGAATATATCAAAATAGGATTAGAGCCACACCCACTTAGTTTTCGTATGGAGCTTTCATACACTTAGAGATCTTAGTGCATTCGTTGCGTGGCAATCCCTACTCCTCACATTGATATAAATTGATGGGCATCTCCATAGCCCGTTGGTTATCCGCGTCGGTGTGAGACTTGCTTACTTTTTTGTCTTCTTTATATTTACGCCTACCATCATACTCTATTCCACTCGTAGTGCTATATCCGTGGCTTGCATTCATGTTTTGCGTGAGGGTTGAAAAAGCTGAAGCGCGTTAAAAATTATGAACCAATTGCTCGGCTTGTTATCAGGGTTGTACATGATTTATACTTTGTGTTAAGAAGACAGAGCATGACAAGACTATATGTTTTTGTAGGGATAGCTTTCTTTAGCGTTGATATTCTGAAAGACATGATTGTTTGTTGGGATGCCTGAGTATTGATGTCTTTATGTCAAATTATAGACTATTTGTTTGAATCACTTATGTCTTAATATTCATGCCATGACTAGACATATGATCAAGTTTATGTTAGGTAGCATTCCACATCAAAAATTATCTTTTTCATCATTTACCTACTCGAGGACAAGTAGGAATTAAGCTTGGGGATGCTGACACATCTCTGTCGTATCTATAATTTTTGGTTGTTTCATGCCAATATTATACAAATTTTACATACTTTTGGCAACTTTTTATATGATTTATTTGGACTACTTACTTATCTAGTGCCCAGTGCCAGTTCATGTTTGTTGCATGTTTTTGTATTGCAGAAAATCCATATCAAACAAAGTCAAAACGTGGTGCAACTCCACTATGAATTATTTTGGAATATTTGTGATTTTTGGGAGTTGGAATCACCGCAAACGGAAGCCCGTGGTGGGCACAACCCACCATGGCGCGCCAGAGGAGCCAAGCGTGGCGTGGTGGGTTGTGCCCACCTCGTACATCAGCTGGAGCTGTACTTCGGGTGCAAGGAAGCTTATATCAGGAAAAAACGTGTAAAAAGATCAGCGGAATCGGAGTTACGGATCTCCAGGAATATAAAAAATGGTTTTCGGCTAGATCTAGGAAGCGCAAAACAGAAGAGAACAGAGAGGGAGATCCAATCTCAGAGGGGCTCCTACCCCTCCGCCACCATGGTGGCCATGGACCAGAGGGGGAACCCTCCTCCCATCTAGGGGGGAGGCCAAGGAAGAAGAAGGAGGGGGCTCTCTCCCCCTCTCTCCCATTGGCGCCGTAGTGCCGCCGGGGCTAGTATTGTGACGGCGATCTACATCAACAACCTTGCTACCATCGACACCAACTTTCTCCTCCTCTATGCAGCGGTGTGACACCTCTTCCCCCTGCTGTAATCTCTGCTTAAACATGGTGCTCAACTCCATATATTATTTCCCAATGATCTATGGTTATCGTATGATGTTGGAGTAGATCTGTTTTGTCCTATGGGTTAATCATGATCTTGGTTGGTATGATTATATATTTTATTTATGGTGATGTCCTACAGTGCCCTCCATCTTGCACAAACGTGAGGGGGCCCCGTTGTAGGGTGTTGCAATATTTTCATGGTTTGCTTACGATGGGTTGCGAGAGTGATAGAAACTTAAACCCGAGTAGGTGGGGTATGACGTATGGGAGTAAAGAGGACTTGATACTTAATGCTATGGTTGGGTTTCATGACCTTAATGATCTTTAGTAGTTGTGGATGCTTGCTAGAGTTCCAATCATAAGTGCATATGATCTAAGTAGAGAAAGTATGTTAGCTGATGCCTCTCCCTCATATAAAATTACAAGAATGATTACCAGTACTTGTTATCAATTGCCTAGGGACAAATGACTTTCTTGTTGGCAAAAGCTATCTACTTTTATTACCTTGCAATTTATTCTTAGTTTATTCTTGCAAAGTACTCGTAGTTTTATTCTTGCAAAATAGTTTCATACTTGTTTTAGGTAAAGCAAAAAATCAAGCGTGCGTAGAGTTATATCGGTGGTCAATAGAACTTGAGGGATTATTGGTTCGACCTTTAGCTCCTCGTTCGGTTTGACACTCTTATTTATCGAAAGAGGCTACAATTGATCCCCTATACTTGTGGGTTATCACCTATCCACCACTGTAGGAAGCATCAGGTGATCAGCTCATCGAATCCCCAAGAGTTCATCACTAGAACAAGCCTCCTGAGGCCGTTCTTCCACTAGAACTAGTTCATCCTCAGCCCCTCACAAGGCTAATCCACCACAAAGCAGGAGTAGGGTATTACACCGCAAGGTGGCCCGAACCTGGGTAAATAGCCGTGTCCTTCTCCTTCTTGTTCATCGGGCCACGTCATGAGAGTAGCGGACCGATCGGCTTGAGAGGTTGAGTTCTTCGCACACGCCCCTAATTTCGAACCTTTCTTGGGACCGCGGAGCCTGGAATCTGACCTTTGGCGCGCTAGGTAGGGGTTGTGTCGAAGCCTCCCTCCGTCAGTCACTTCGCCGCCGCCTCGCTATTTTCATGGCAGAGGTTCCATGAGCTGACGACGAGCAATGGGCCGCTCACACCGTCCAGGCGACCTTGCCCGGCCACAAAATCCATTGTCACCTCCCCTTGCCGCAGCGGGTGTAGGCGTCGGCAACAACAGTCAACGATACCATGGTCCATTTTTATCCCCTCCCACTCAGCGCCGTAACCGAGTGGCGGCAAGGTCCTCTAGCTAGGCCGCGACAACGTCCCTGCGCACTTGCCGCGAGCAGGCGAATTCGTGGGCCGCGCTCGTTGTGGCCCGCAAGTTGTTGCGTTGTAGGCTGGTCGAGGGCAGCCGCGACGCCCTTCTCTCACGCGTCGCCGAGCTGCTCGACACTGCCTGCGAAGGAACAACACCTCTCCACATCACACCAAGTGCATGGCCACCTCAGGATGCTCGTCCCCACACTAGCCGTGTCCACTTGCCCCTTCGGGAGGAGCCCGAGGGGCCCCATGGAGGCAGCTCGGCGTACGGAATCGTCCTCCTGGCCCAAGGGGCTCGTTCCCAAGGAGCGGTTGGGCCAGGCGGCTTCTACCTCAACAGCAGCGAGGAGTCGCTCTCAGGCCGACGAGCCATGGCCTCGAACATGGAGGGCGAAGGAGCATGGGGCCCGGGGGCTGGTCTCAGGTCGATAGCCCCTGAGGTCCTGGTACCACCCGTGGCTTCTGCGCTACATGAGCAGGGGAGAAGCCCGTTCATGCTTCCTGCACTGGCTCCGGCGTCAGGATCACCAAAGTCGCGAGGGATGGGGACTTCTCACGAGTCAACTCAGCACCTCACCAACATCCTCGACGCCAACAACCACCGGACACAGTCAACCTATTTCTGACACAACTACGCTAACCTTGGGTCGCAGGTGAATCTCACCACAACTGCGTATCTCGAGACGTTGGACCAGCCCCGGCCAGGAGGAGCGCCCTAGGAGTAGCGTGGAGGGAGCCCGGTGCGAGAGCTCCCTCCGCGCCTCACGGCACGCGGCGCCACCCCAACGATGGCGCGCATCGTCTGGAGGTAGGTCCTCTGCCATGGAAGGTGCCGGTGAGCCCTTCTCCCGTTAGAGGGCCTGCGATCGCCCGACCACCGCCAGCATAACCCTTTGCCCCTTGGTCTCGTCCTGGTTTCTGGACACACCAACAGCGGCAACAGGATGCGCTTGGTGGGGTGGTCGCGAAGGAGCGAGGAGCGCGCGTGAAGATCTCCACTCGTGACACTTTCATGTAGGCTATACACGCCCCAGAGTCTCCTGAGTGCCGCCCTAGTCCTCACAGGGGCTCCAGCCCATGTCCAAGTGGAAGCACCATGCTCCATGCTCGCCGTCGACACTGTCCCCCAATGATTATGCCCACGCCTAGTAGAAGCACTTAGCTCCATGCTGGTGAGAAGACAAGCATAGGCGCCAGATGCGGCTGTTCTCTTTTCCCTTTTTCTATAACCGGATTTGCTGCCTTCGAATGAATTTGGAGTTTTGTGTGCTTATTAAAAGAAAAGGGGGGGGGGTCGACTCGTGGTGCTTTTTGCTCTTTGATTTTCGCTTGGGAAGCATAGTGCCTGCTTGCTACCCCTCCCTGATAGCGCCCCGCAAGCGGGGGCTGGGCATGGTGCGTGCACCTAGGCGGGCCAAGGCCCCCCAGGAGCCAAGGACACCGCTGCAACATGCCTGCCTGCGCACACACCTTGCCAAGAGCTTCGGCATTAGCTCCTCACACGGAGCCCATGATCGGGCTAGCAATCATGCCAGGAAGTCCCTACCTTGGGAGCCCAATGAGGGCTCGCCGGGAGGAAGGCGTCTCTCTGGCGCAAGAACCAGCCCAAGGTCGCAAACATGAAACGTAAATGACACCAGCCACTCTAGTCAAGAGCCCCTTGGCTCACGATGGAGCATTCTGAAATTAACTCTGGAAACATATCAATACTCAATGCATCATAAGGAGACCATCCTCCCCCCAGGGAAAATGCTTTCACTCCCCGCGGGGGCACCTGTAATATTTTTTACAGGAAGAACAAAGAAGTACATGCCTAGCGGGACATGCCGTCGCCCGTGTCGTCATCGTCATCATCATCATTAGCTCCGCCCTCCTCGTCCGCAAGTGCAGCAACATCGTCAGCAAGAGAAAAATCCTTGATCAGGTCATCCAGATGGTCGTCCACCCAGCTTGCCAGGTCGCCCTGTACGACTCCGGGCAGGGGGCTATTGCAGCGTTGAAGTAGAAATCCGGATCCCAGTTGATAAGGTAGGTGAAGACTCGTGAGAACGTGCGCCCAAGGAGATCTCGACTCTTCTCCTCGACGAGCTGGCGAGCCCTCACGGCCTTGCTTCCAAGGCAGGTCACAACGTGGGTAAAGAAGTGTAGGTAGCTAGCATCGTCGGCCTTGGCGGGCGGGCGACGTTCTCTTCGCAAACGATGTCCAAGACGCAGTTGGCCCTCGCCCTGAGTTCGTCAAGAATCTTGGAGCGCTCTCCCTGAAGCATCCGGTGGTGGTTCGCATCGGCCGACGCCCTCTCCAAAATGGAAGGAACGCCCGCGACCTCATGCTGAAGAGAGGACAACTCAGCCTCGGCAACGACTCAGGCTTCCTCGATGGCCTTCCCATGCCGCTCTAGCGTCGCAAGCTGGGCTTGGAGAGCGTCGGCTTTGCCTTGCAGCTCGGCTTGCCGTTGCTTGAAGCGGTCCTCTTGAAGACCCAACTTATGGTGATACTCCGCAACAAGGGATTGGCGAATCTCTGCCACCTTCTGGTCGACCTCCAGCTGAATTTTTACCTCCTGGGAAGCAAGGGCCTCCTCGTCTGAAGTCACTTGGTGCTCCATACCTCCAGTCGGTCATGCTCCAAGCTTTGCGCCAACGCCTCCTCCTGATCCCGAGCCTCGGTCACGTCGGCAGGGGCCCCTCCTGGCCGCACCCCAAGGGTGGCCTTGCGTGTCTGGACCTACCGCTCGAGATCAGCATTCATGACTCAGAGCTCCTTCTCGCGCTCCCCGGCCACCTCGCGGTGCCGCGCTCCCTCCTGAGCACGGATGCAGGCCTCACGAGAAGCCGCAAGGGACCACCCGACATCCGCGCGGGTGCGTTCAGGCTGCATGTGCGCAAGATTGACCACAACCTTTAGCTGATGCCACTTGCGCCAGGCGGAGGTTTTCCACCTCAAGGCGAGAGATTACATCAGTAAGCTCTGCTCCAAGCCAGCCAAGCGCGCATGCAGCTACCTGGAGGATGTTGTGGCGAACGGTGCTCCGCCCACGCGCAAGCTCCAGAGCTTGGCTGGGCCTCTCTTCGGCGCCATGGCTTGCCGGAGAAGAGTGGGGCAATTCGCCTGTCCTCGGCAAGGGCTCAATGGCCGGAGCCTCTTCGGCCACCCTCGGACTTTGAGCTCCATGCAGTGGGGCACAGCGCCGCCGCTCGAAGATGAAGATGCTCCATGCGACACCCAACTGTTTGCAAGGATCATCGAAAGGGCCCTTGGTGCAGCCTCTACGTCGCGGGGCCTGCTGCAGTGGTAAGGCGCCGAGAGATGCTACGTCTTGAGCTTGCATTGGTTTTCCTTGAAGGGAAAGGGTGATGCAGCACTAGTAGCGTAAGTATTTCCTCAGTTTTTCAGAACCAAGATATCAATCCAGTAGGAGGCTCCTCAAAAGTCCCACGCACCTACAGAAACAAAGAAAGAACTCGCAACCAACACAATAAAGGGGTTGTCAATCCCTTCACGGCTACTTGCAAAAGTGAGATATGATAGAGATAATATGATAAGATAAATATATTTTGGTATTTTATAATATAGATTGGAAAAGTAAAGATGCAGATAAAATTAGATTGAAAGCTTATATGATAAAAGATAGACCCGGGGGCCATAGGTTTCACTAGTGGCTTCTCTCAAGATAGCATAAGTATTATGGTGGGTGAACAAATTACTGTCGAGCAATTGATAGAAAAGCAAATAATTATGAGATTATCTAGGCATGATCATGTATATAGGCATCACATCCGTGACAAGTAGACCGACTCCTGCATGCATCTACAACTATTACTCCACACGTCGACCGCTATCGAGCATGCATCTAGAGTATTAAGTTCATAAAGAACAGAGTAACACATTAAGAAAGATGACATGATGTAGAGGGATAAACTCATGCAATATGATATAAACCCGATCTTTTTATCCTCGACGGCAACAATACAACACGTGCCTTGTTGTCCCAGTTATCACTGGGAAAGGACACCGCAAGATTGAACCCAAAGCTAAGCACTTCTCCCGTTGAAATAAAGATCAATCTAGTAGGCCAAACCAAACTGATAATTCGAAGAGACTTGCAAAGATAACTTAATCACACATAAAAGAATTCAGAGGAGATTGAAATATTTCTCATAGATAAACTTGATCATAAACCCACAATTCATCGAATCCCGACAAACACACCGCAAAAAGAGTTACATCGAATAGATCTCCAAGAAGATCAAGGAGAACATGGTATTGAGATCCAAAAAGAGAGAAGAAGCCATCTAGCTAATAACTATGGACCCGAAGGTCTGTGGTAAACTACTCACAACTCATCAGAGGGGCTATGGTGTTGATGTAGAAGCCCTCCGTGGTTGATTCCCCCTCCGACGAAGCACCGGTGAAGGCTCCAAGATGGGATCTCGCGGATATAGAAGGTTGCGGCAGTGGAATTAGGTTTTCGTGGCTTGTTCTGATGTTCTCGGGGTACGTGGGTATATATAGGAGGAAGATGTAGGTCGGTGGATGCCCGAGGGGCTCATGAGATAGGGGGGCACCCAGTAGGGGTTCGGGGGTGTGCTCTCCACCCTCGTGGCCGCCTCGGCTGCTTCTTGACTTGCACTCCAAGTCCTCTGGGTCATGTTCGTTCCAAAAATCACGCTTCTGAAGGATTCATCTTGTTTGGACTCCGTTTGACATTCCTTTTCTTCGAAATACTGAAATAGGCAAAAAAACAATATGGGTTGGGCCTCCGGTTAGTAGGTTAGTCCCAAAAATGATATAAATGTGTAAAGTAAAGCCCATAAACATCCAAAACAGGTAATATAATAGCATGAAACAATCAAAAATTATAGATATGTTGGAGACGTATCAGGCATCCCCAAGCTTAATTCCTGCTCGTCCTCGAGTAGGTAAATGATAAAAATGGAATTTTTGATGTGGAATGCTACATAGCATAATTCTCAATGTAATTTTCTTTATTGTGGCATGAATGTTCAGATCCAAATTATTCAAAATAAAAGTTCATATTGACATAAGAAATAATAATACTTCAAGCATACTTAATCAAGCAATCATGTCTTCTCAAACTATCATGGCCAAAGAAAGTTATCCCTACAAAATCATATAGTCTGGTTGTTGCTCTATCTTCATGACACAAAGTATTTATTCATGCACGACCCCGATGACAAGCCAAGCAATTGTTTCAAACTTTAGTAAACTCAAACTTTTTCAATTTTCACGCAATACATGAGCGTGAGCCATGGACATAGCACTATATGTGGAATAGAATGGTGGTTGTGGAGAAGATAAAAAAGGAGGAAGATAGTCTCACATCAACTAGGTGTATCAACGGGCTATGGAGATGCCCATTAATAGATATCAATGTGAGTGAGTAGGTATTGCCATGCAACGGATGCACTAGAGCGATAAATGTATGAAAGCTCAACAAAAGAAACTAAGTGGATGTGCATCCAACTCACTTGCTCACGAAGACCTAGGGCATTTTGAGGAAGCCCATCATTGGAATATACAAGCCAAGTTCTATAATGAAAAATTCCCACTAGTATATGAAAGTGACAACATAGGAGACCCTCTATCATAAAGATCATGGTGCTACTTTGAAGCACAAGTGTGGTAAAAGGGTAGTAGCATTGTCCCTTCTCTCTTTTTCTCTCATTTTTTATTTGGCCTTTCTCTTTTTTTTTCTCTTTTTTAAAGTCCGAACTCTCATCCCGACCTGTGGGGGAATCATATTCTCCATCATCCTTTCCTCACTTTGACAATGCTCTAATAATGAAGATCATCACACTTTTATTTACTTACAACTCAAGATTACAACTCAATACTTAGAACAGGATATGACTCTATATGAATTCCTCCGGCGGTGTACCGGGATATGCAATGAATCAAGAGTGACATGTATGAAAATTATGAAGGTGGTCTTGCAACAAATAGGATGTCAACTACATGATCATGCAAAGAGCAATATGACAATGATGATGCGTGTCATATAAATGGAATGGTGGAAAGTTGCATGGCAATATATCTCGGAATGGCTATGGAAATGCCATAATAGGTAGGTATGGTGGCTGTTTTGAGGAAGGTATATGGTGGGTATATGGTACCGGTGAAAGTTGCGCGGCACAAGAGAGGCTAGCAATGGTGGAAGGGTGAGAGTGCATATAATCCATGGACTCAACATTAGTCATAAAGAACTCATGTACTTATTGCAAAAATCTACAAGTCATCAAGAACAAAGTACTACATGCATGCTCCTAGGGGGATAGATTGGTAGGAAGAGACCATCGCTCGTCCCCGACCGCCAATCATAAGGAAGACAATCAATAAATAAAATTGTGCTCCAACTTCATCACAAAGCGGTTCACCATACGTGCATGCTACGGGAATCACAAACTTCAACACAAGTATTCTTTAAATTCATAATCACCCAACTAGCATGACTCTAATATTACCATCCTCATATCTCAAAACAATTATCAAGTATCAAATTGATCATAGCATCCAATTCACTTTCTATGATAGTTTTTATTATACCCAACTTGGATGCCCATCATTCTAGGACCAATTTTATAACCATAGCAAATACCATGCTGTTCTAAGAGACTCTCAAAATAATATAAGTGAAGCATGATAGACTAACAATTTCTACAAAATTAAGCCACCGCCATGCTCTAAAAGATATAAGTGAAGCACTAGAGCAAAAACTATCAAGCTCAAAATATATAAGTGAAGCACATAGCGTATTCTAATAAATTCTAATCAAGTGGGCTTCTCCCAAAAGGTGTGTACAGCAAGGATGATTGTGGAAAACTAAAAATCAAAGACTAATATCATACAAGACGCTCCAAGCAAAACACATATCATGTGGCGAATAAAAATATAGCTCCAAGTAAAGTTACCAATAAACGAAGACGAAAGAGGGGATGCCTTCCGGGGGCGTCCCCAAGCTTAGAATTTTGGCTATTCTTGAAAATCTTGGGGTGCCTTGGGCATCCCCAAGCTTAGGCTCTTGCCACTCCTTATTCCATAGTCCATCAAATCTTTACCCAAAACTTGAAAACTTCACAACACAAAACTCAACATGAAATCTCATAAGCTTCGTTAGTGAAAGAAAGAAAAACCACCACATAAGGTACTGCAATGAACTCATTCTTTATTTATTTTGGTATTAAACCTACTGTATTCCAAGTTCTCTATGCTTCATACCACTAAATACTAGCCATAGATACATCAAAATAAGCAAACAACACACGAAAAACAGAATCTCTCAAAAACAGAACAGTCTGTAGCAATCTGTAACTCTCGAATACTTCTGGAACTTTAAAAATCCTACCAAAATAGGAAGTCCTGGGCAATTTGTCTATTGATATATAGCAAGAAGAATCAATGCAAAATCACGTTCCTGTGAATTAACAAAATTATATTCGTGCGTGCAAAGTTTCTGTTTTTCAGCAGAATCAAATTAACTATCACCATAGGTTATCCTATAGGTTCTACTTGGCACAAACACTAATTAAAACATAAAAACACATCAAGAAGGTAGATGCAAAATTTATTACTAAACAGAAACAAAAACAAAAAACATAAATAAAAGGGTTGCCTCCCAACTAGCGCTATCGTTTAACACCCCTAGCTAGGCATAAAAGCGAGGATAGATCTAAGTAGTGCAATCTTTGGCACTCAATTCATAAGTAGCTCGCATGATAGATTCATGAGGTAATTTAACTTTCTTTCTTGGAAAGTGATCCATGCATTTCCTTAATGGAAATTGGAATCTAATATTCCCTTCCTTCATATCAATAATCGCACCAATTGTTCTAAGGAAAGGTCTACCAAGAATAATAGGGCAAGAAAGATTGCAATCTATATCAAGAACGATAAAATCTACAGGCACCAAATTTCTATTTGCAACAATGAGAACACCATTGATCCTAACCATTGGCTTTTCAATGGTGGAATCCGCAAGGTGCAAATTTAAAGAGCAATCATCAAGATCATGGAAACCTAGAATATCACATAAAGTTTTCGGAATCGTGGAAACTCTAGCACCCAAATCACATAAAGCATAACACTCATGATATTGAATTTTAATATTTATAGTAGGTTCCAACTCATCATAAAGTTTTCTAGGTATAAAAACTTCCAAATTAAGTTTTTTATCATAAGATTGCATCAAGGCATCAACAATATGTTTGGTAAAAGCTTTATTTTGACTATAAGCATGAGGAGAATTCACAACGGATTGCAACAAGGAAATACAATCTTCTAAAGAAAAATTATCATAATTAAATTCCTTGAAATCCAAGATAGTGGGTTCAATGCTATTTAAAGTCTTGACCTCTCCAATACCACTTTTATCAAATTTAGCATCAAGATATAAAAACTATGAATCATTGGGACGCCTTTTAACTAAAGTTGACTCATCTCCAGTCCCATCATTATTAAGATTCATATTGCAAAACAAAGATCTAATAGGGGACACATCAATAACTTTAAGATCTTCATCATTATTTTCACCCAACTTTTCTGGTTTGGCAGCCATCTTACTGACTAAGGTAGCTTGCTTATCAGAAATTTGGGCTATAGAATTTTCAAGCCGAGTAATTTGAGAGTTAAAACCATAAAATTCTTTAGACATATCATCAAGCTCTTTGTTCATAAACCCCAAAAAACGTTTTTGTTCTTTAAGCTCTTTTCTGAAGAAATTATTATGCTCAAATTGTAAAGTCATAAAACTTCTAACCTTTGATTCAATCTCTTCCAACCTTCTAAGATGAAGGTCTGTGTTCTTAGGTAAAGCCATAAGGACAAACAAGCACACAAAAAGACAAGTGAGAGAGAGGGAACATTGGGAAAGAGAGGGCGAATAAAATAGTAAGGGTGAAGTGGGGGAGAGGAAAACGAGAGGCAAATGGCAAATAATGTAAATGCGAGGGAGATGAGTTTGTGATGGGTACTTGCTATGTCTTGACTTGAGCGAAGACCTCCCCGGCAACGGCGCCAGAAATCCTTCTTGCTACGTCTTGAGCTTGCGTTGGTTTTCCTTGAAGAGGAAAGGGTGATGCAGCAATAGTAGCATAAGTATTTCCCTAAGTTTTTGAGAACCAAGGTATCAATCCAGTTGGAGGCTCCTCAAAAGTCCCACACACCTACACAAAAAACAAAGAACTCGCAACCAACGCAATAAAGGGGTTGTCAATCCCTTCATGGCCACTTGCAAAAGTGAGATCTGATAGAGATAATATGATAAGATAAATATATTTTTGGTATTTTATAATATAGATTGGAAAAGTAAAGATGTAAATAAAAGTAGATTCAAAGCCTATATGATAAAAGATAGACCCGGGGGCCATAGGTTTCACTAGTGGCTTCTCTCAAGATAGCATAAGTATTACGGTGGGTGAACAAATTACTGTCGAGCAATTGATAGAAAAGCGAATAATTATGAGATTATCTAGGCATGATCATGTATATAGGCATCCCATCCGGGACAAGTAGACCGACTCCTGCCTGCATCTACTACTATTACTCCACACATCAACCGCAATCCAGCATGCATCTAGAGTATTAAGTTCATAAAGAACAGAGTAACACATTAAGAAAGATGACATGATGTAGAGGGATAAACTCATGCAATATGATATAAACCCCATATTTTTATCCTCGATGGCAACAATACAATACGTGCCTTGTTGCCCCTGCTGTCACTAGGAAAGGACACCGCAAGATTGAACCCAAAGCTAAGCACTTCTCCCATTGCAAGAAAGATCAATCTAGTAGGCCAAACCAAACTGATAATTCGAAGAGACTTGCAAAGATAACTTAATCACACATAAAAGAATTCAGAGGAGATTCAAATATTTCTCATAGATAAACTTGATCATAAACCCACAATTCATCAGATCTCGACAAACACACCGCAAAAAGAGTTACATCGAATAGATCTCCAAGAAGATCGAGGAGAACATGGTATTGAGATCCAAAAAGAGAGAACAAGCCATCTAGCTAATAACTATGGACCCGAAGGTCTGTGTAAACTACTCACAACTCATTGGAGGGGCTATGGTGTTGATGTAGAAGCCCTCCATGGTTGATTCCCCCTCCGGTGGAGCGCCAGCGAAGGCTCCAAGATGGGATCTCGCGGATACATAAGGTTGCGGCGGTGGAATTAGGTTTTCGTGGCTTGTTCTGATGTTCTCGAGGTACGTGGTTATATATAGGAGGAAGAGGTAGGTCAATGGATGCCCGAGGGGCCCACGAGATAGGGGGCGTGCCCTCCACCCTCGTGGCCGCCTCGGCTGCTTCTTGACTTGCACTCCAAGTCCTCTGGCTCACGTTCGTTCCAAAAATCACGCTCCCGAAGGTTTCATCTCGTTTGGACTCCGTTTGATATTCCTTTTCTTCGAAATACTGAAATAGGCAAAAAAACAGTAATACGGGTTGGGCCTCCGGTTAGTAGGTTAGTCCCAAAAATGATATAAATGTGTAAAGTAAAGCCCATAAACATCCAAAACAAGTAATATAATAGCATGAAACAATCAAAAAATATAGGTACGTTGGAGACATATCAAGAGAGCGGGCTCGCGACCTTCCTCCAACGACCACGACTCTTGGGATGGCACCGCCCCCCGGGCAGCTGCCTGCTTCAGGAGGCTCAGGGCGACGGCCAGCTCCGGGCCCCCAGAGGGCGCATGACGAGCAGACTCGTCGTCAAGGTAGGAGGAAGCCTGAAGGGCAAATGTCAGGAGGAAGCCTGAAGGGCAAAATCCAAGGGAAAAGGTTCTTACTCATCATCGGCCACCCATATCCTTTGTTTCAGGGCCCGCAAGGCAACGCCGTGGTAGCTCCTAAATCTCCTCTTGCTAGAGACCTCGACGGCTAGAGGAGGCGTGCCGGAGTGGGCATGCCACCCCCGAAGGCGGGGGAGGCAATCACGGCTACGTACGGGGCTCCCCGTGGAATGTCCTCAGGGCCATCAGGAGTCGCCTTAGGAGCACCTGCAGGCGTCTGTCCCCTGAGGGTCATCTCAGGAGCATCAGGAGGCATCTTGGCCTCCCGGGGCCGCCTCGAGAGTGGTAGACGGCGCGCGTCTCACCGCCACCGTTTGAACGACAAGCACGGGGGGCACCACAACAGGGTTCTCGCGAGGCCCCTCGTGGCCCACGAGAAGTAGGCCCCACTCATCGAAGCACGACATCTGCCTAACAAAGTACTCTGTGTTCGAGCAATGGTACAAGAGGAGGCCCCCCTCAGCAGGGAGCACGGTAGGAGCCGGGTTGCCCATCAGGAGCTCAAGCACGATGCCCAACGTCTTGGTTGGGAGCGAAGTCGCATGAAGCCTCATGGGATATTTGGGGCGCATGAAGTTCCACATTGGGTGCGAATGGCGCTGAAGCGGCGCTATGCGCCAACGGATGAACTCCCTCGCCACCATCGGCGCCGTCATGCCTGCCTCCCTAAGCTTGGTCACCCTGGACCAGACGCGCCCAAGCCGACGGTCGACCAGCTGCACATGCCCCCAGCCGGAGCTTGGGATCACCGGTGTGCCCGGAAGAAGGAGCAAGGGGCTGAGCATGGCGGTGTCCACATATATCCACCGTCTCCGGAACCCCATGGTGTCCGTGCGGAACTTGGAGTCGATGTCGGTGCCTGCCGTCACCACCACCGCGTAGAACGACATGCAACCGGAGTGTTGCCGGCCATCGATAAGATCGAGCGAGAAGAAGTGGCAGAGCAAGGCCACCGGATGGGGCAACGCCCATGCGGGCCTCTCAGACGTCCATTTTGCATCATGCTTTTATATCGATATTTATTGCATTATGGGCTGTTATTACATGTTATGTAACAATACTTATGGCTATTCTCTCTTATTTTACAAGGTTTAACATGAAGAGGGAGAATGCCGGCAGCTGGGATTCTGGGCTGGAAAAGGAGCAAATATTGGAAACCTATTCTGGACAGCTCCAAAAGTCCTGAAACTCCACGAAAGTCATTTTTGGAATTAATAAGAATTATTGAGCGAAAGAAGTACCAGAGTCTAACATCCCAAATTTTCAATTTGGAATCTTATACATTAGATCATCATTGCATATCATATTTTATTGCATTTTGGCTTGATCCTAGAAATTCTACGCAACTCAAGGACCCACGGAGAGAGTTAGGGATTTCGTTATTTTCATATTTGAGTTTTCTCCAATTTTGGAAATAGGATCATTTGATTTTAAATATTTTATCTTTAATTATTTCTATTATAAAAATATGAGAGAGGGAATAAAATGACTTTCCCAAAATAAAGAAATATTGAGGATTTGATAAAAAAATCAAATAAGATCTTATTTTGGAGTTTATTGCTATTTTATTTGAATTTAGGAAAATGCGCGTTATTCAAAATTGCATTTAGGCCCCAAATAAAAGTTCATCTTGTCCGGCTTGATTTTAGAAGTCGGGGAAACTTTATTTCGGGATTTTTGGAGTCTGTTTAGTATTTCTTTTATTTGTTCTTCTACGCATAATTATTTAAAAAAAACTAACCGACCTACCGGGCCATGTCCGCCTAGGACTCTAGGCCCGGCCGGCCTTTATAAGTCGGGGGAGCCACCCCGTAGCCCACCCGAAACCCTAGCCCAGCTGGACCCCGCCGACGCCGCGTGCTGCCGCCGCCGATCCGCGTCGCCGCCGCCGATCCGCGCCGCCACCGCCGCGACCCCGCCGCCCCTCGTCGCCTTGACCCCGCTGCCCCTCGCCACCGGACCCCGCCGCCGACCGCTGCCGCCCCGCCGGACCCCTCGCCAGAGTAGCCCGCCGCCGCCGCCGTCACGCACCCTGAGGTAGCCGCCGGTTTTTCTTATAAAACCGTTCGGGTTTTTTTTCGACACCCTAGATCCGGTTTGGTTTATTTTTTTCCGGTTTAGGCTATTTAGCGGATGTTCGTCCGTACGTTCGTTTTAACGAACGGTTTTTGTCGTTTTGCCGCAGACAGCGAACGTTCGTTTGTTAGTCTGTTCGTCCGTTTTTCTTTTTCTTGAATTTTCCGTGATTATTTCTGATCGCGATTTCTGATCCAATTTTCATTTTCGTATAACTTTTCGCTCGTTTATCGGAATCAAGCGATTCAAGCGCCTAGAGTTTCGTCTCGAAACCCTCTTTCCTTTTAACCGACTCAAACAACTTTTGATATTGTAAAATTTGACTTAGGTCCAGATTAGTAAAATGAAGCTTGTTTCTTTCGCCATTTGTGTTTCCTTGCTTCGTTTGATTTGATTCTTTTTGCAAACCGGAGTTCTTAAGTTGAACTTTATGGTTAGATCTATTATTTGAGTTTTACCTATGCATTAGATGAGTGCTTATTGTATGCTTGTTTGTTTGTGATAGAGTACCCGGAGTGCGCCGCTTGCTACTTCAAATCTCTAGGTTTCACGGATCATCAGCAAGGCAAGTAACACTTTGATCATACCTCTTTACTACCCAGTTTTATTGCATTAGATCAATCCTCAAACAATTGCATGGTTAGGATCTGATTAATATGTGGGTTTTGGGAAGTAGGTGAGGTAGAACATATTACCTATTTATTATCAAACCTTTGGGAGTTACTTCTACGTTTGCTTATATTGCCATGCTATGCTAGTAGACGTGGATTGGGTGAGTGTATCCATGACAGAAGTGAGATTGTTAATTAATGGTTTACTTAAGGTGGCAACTTAAATTCACATCTGGGTGGATTGAGGCACCTGGGGAACCCAGTGTTTCCTGTATTTTTGGAAATCCCGGGGTTCCGTTGATTTTCCTATGGAACGCCACCCAGGCTCAAAGGGATCATGAGATTATTCATGCTAGAAACTTCTGTGTGCAGCCGCAAGCTACTACGGGCTCTAGCATAGTTGATTAAGTTGCATGATCTCTTGAAGATGTAGACTAGCAGATGTAGGGGATGTAGGTTGGTACTATCTACCTGGAGTAGGGAGTTAATGCTTCTGAAAGACTGTGTCTCGGTCATCCATTTCTCAAACACCTTGTAGTGCGTGAAATCAAGCGGAGGAGATCGAGTCTTGCGGGGAAAAGTGCGCAAACCTCTTCAGTGTGTATAAACTATTAGCCGTGTCCCCGGTTATGGACGTTTTGAGTATCTAGTACTTGGATTATCATGTGAATCTCGTCATGTTCTTTAATTTAATTTTGTTGGGTTTAATGATGATGCTTAATTGGGATTGAGTTGGAGTACCTTTCTCAATGTTTAACAACCACCAAGATAGTTAAATAAAACTTATTCCTTTGCAGTAGGGAAAAATTGGCTTTATGCAAAACTGTAACCATAGAGCTTTCCACCAGCCATATATGCATGTAGTATAGCATTATTATTTTCATTTCTCTCTATGAAGGAAATATGCCCTAGAGGCAATAATAAAGTTATTATTTATTTCCTCATATCATGAAAAATGTTTATTATTCATGCTAGAATTGTATTAACTGGAAACATGATATATGTGTGAATACATAGACAAACTTAATGTCACTAGTATGCCTCTAGTTGACTAGCTCATTAATCAAAGATGGTTATGTTTCCTAACCATAGACATGTGTTGTCATTTGATTAACATGATCACATCATTAGGAGAATGATGTGATTGACCTGACCCATTCCGTTAGCTTAGCATTTGATCGTTTAGTATGTTGCTATTGCTTTCTTCATGACTTATACAAAGTTCCTATAACTATGAGATTATGCAACTCCCGTTTACCGGAGGAACACTTTGTGTGCTACCAATCGTCACAACGTAACTAGGTGATTATAAAGGAGCTCTACAGGTGTCTCCAATGGTACATGTTGAGTTGGCGTATTTCGAGATTAGGTTTTGTCACTCCGATTGTCGGAGAGGTATCTCTGGGCCCTCTCGGTAATGCACATCACTATAAGCCTTGCAAGCAATGTGCCCAATGAGTTGGTTACGAGATGATGCATTACGTAACGAGTAAAGGGACTTGACGGTAACAAGATTGAACTAGGTATTGGATACCGACGATCAAATCTCGGGCAAGTAACATACTGATGACAAAGGGAACAACGTATGTTGTTATGCGGTTTGACCGATAAAGATCTTCGTAGAATATGTAGGAGCCAATATGAGCATCCAGGTTCCGCTATTGGTTATTGACCGGAAACAGTTCTAGGTCATGTCTACATAGTTCTCGAACCCGTAGGGTCCGCGTGCTTAACGTTACGATGACAGTTTTATTATGAGTTTATAAGTTTTGATGTACCGAAGGTTGTTCAGAGTCCTGGATGTGATCATGGACATGGCGAGGAGTCTCGAAATGGTCGAGACATAAATATTGATATATTGGAAGCCTATATTTGGATATCGGAAGTGTTCCGGGTGAAATGGGGTTTTACCGGAGTACCTGGAGGTTACCGGAACCCCCCGGGGACTTAATGGGCCTACATGGGCCCTAGTGGAGAGGAAGAGAGGAGGCAAGAGGTGGGCTGCGCCCCCTCCCCTGCCTAGTCCGAATAGGACAAGGAGAGGGGGGCGGCGCCCCCCCTTTCCTTCCCCTCTTCCTCCTCCTTCCCCCCTTCTCCTTCTCCAACTAGGAAAGAAGGGAGTCCTACTTCCGGTGGGAGTAGGATTCCCCCTTGGCGCGCCCTCCTTGGCCGGCCGCCCCCTCCCCCTTGGCTCCTTTATATACGGGGGCAGGGGGCACCTCTAGACACACAAGTTGATCTTCGTGATCGTTCCTTAGTTGTGTGCGGTGCCCCCCTCCACCATATTCCACCTCGGTCATATCGTTGCGGTGCTTAGGCGAAGCCCTGCGTCGGTAGAACATCATCATCGTCACCACGCCGTCGTGCTGACGGAACTCATCCCCGACACCCTGCTGGATCGGAGTCCGGGGATTGTCATCGAGTTGAACGTGTGCTGAACTCGGAGGTGCCGTATGTTCGGTACTTGGATCAGTCGGATCGTGAAGACGTACGACTACATCAACCATGTTGTTCTAACGCTTCTGTTTTCAGTCTACGAGGGTACGTGGACAACACTCTCCCCTCTCATTGCTATGCATCACCATGATCCTTGCGTGTGCGTAGGAAATTTTTTGAAATTACTATGTTCCCCAATAGTGGCATCCGAGCCAGGTTTTATGCATAGATGTCATATGCACGAGTAGAACACAAGTGGTTTGTGGGTGATACAAGTCATACTGCTTACCAGCATGTCATACTTTGGTTCAGCAGTATTGTGAGATGAAGCGGCCCGGACCGACATTACGCGTACGCTTACGCGAGACTGGTTTCACCGCTACGAGCACTTGTTTCTTAAAGGTGACTGGCGGGTGTCTGTCTCTCTCACTTTAGTTGAACCGAGTGTCACTACGCCCGGTCCTTGCGAAGATTAAAACAACACTAACTTTACGAACTATCATTGTGGTTTTGATGCGTAGGTAAGAACAGTTCTTGCTCAGCCCGTAGCAGCCACGTAAAATTTGCAACAACAAAGTAGAGGACGTCTAACTTGTTTTTGCAGGGCATGTTGTGATGTGATATGGTCAAGACGTGATGCTATATTTTATTGTATGAGATGATCATCTTTTGTAACCGAAGTTATCGGCAACTGACAGGAGCAATATGGTTGTCGCTTTATTGTATGAAATGCAAACGCCCTGTAATTGCTTTACTTTATCACTAAGCGGTAGCGATAGTCGTAGAAGCAATAGATGGTGTAACGACAACGATGCTACAATGGAGATCAAGGTGTCGCACTGGTGACGATGGTGATCACGACGGTGCTTCGGAGATGGAGATCACAAGCACAAGATGATGATGGCCATATCATATCACTTATATTGATTGCATGTGATGTTTATCCTTTATGCATCTTATCTTGCATTGATTGACGGTAGCATTTTAAGATGATCTCTCACTAAAATTATCAAGAAGTGTTCTCCCTGAGTATGCACCATTGCGAAAGTTCTTCGTGCTGAGACACCACGTGATGATCGGGTGTGATAGGCTCTACGTTCAAATACAACGGGTGCAAAAGAGTTGCACACGTGGAATACTCAGGTTAAAACTTGACGAGCCTAGCATATACGGATATGGCCTCGGAACACGGAGACCGAAAGGTCGAACGCGAATCATATAGTAGATATGATCAACATAGTGATGTTCACCATTGAAACTACTCCATCTCACGTGATGATCGGACATGGTTTAGTTGATTTGGATCACATGATCACTTAGATGACTAGAGAGATGTCTATCTAAGTGGGAGTTCTTAAGTAATATGATTAATTGAACTTAAATTTATCATGAACTTAGTACCTGATAGTATTTTGCCTGTCTATGTTTGTTGTAGATAGATGGCTCGTGTTGTTGTTCCGTTGAATTGTAATGCGTTCCTTGAGAAAGCTAAGTTGAAAGATGATGGTAGCAATTGCACGGACTGGGTCCGTAACCTGAGGATTATCCTCATTGCTGCACAGAAGAATTACGTCCTGGAAACACCGCTGGGTGCCAGGCTTGCTGCAGATGCAACTGACGACGTTAAGAACGTCTGGCAGAGCAAAGCTGATGACTACTCAATAGTTCAGTGTGCCATGCTTTACGGCTTGGAACCGGGTCTTCAACGACGTTTTGAACGTCATGGAGCATATGAGATGTTCCAGGAGTTGAAGTTAATATTTCAAGCCAATGCACGGATTGAGAGATATGAAGTCTCCAATAAGTTCTATAGCTATAAGATGGAGGAGAATAGTTCTGTCAGTGAGCACATACTCAAAATGTCTTGGTATAATAATCACTTGATTCAACTAGGAGTTAATCTTCCTGATGATAGTGTCATTGACAGAATTCTTCAATCACTGCCACCAAGCTACAAGAGCTTCGTGATGAACTATAATATGCAAGGGATGGACAAGACTATTCCCGAGCTCTTCGCAATGCTAAAGGCTGCGGAGGTAGAAATCAAGAAGGAGCATCAAGTGTTGATGGTCAATAAGACCACCAGTTTCAAAAAAGGGCAAAGGGAAGAAGAAGGGGAACTTCAAGAAGAACAGCAAACAAGTTGCTGCTCAAGAGAAGAAACCCAAGTCTGGACCTAAGCCTGAGACTGAGTGCTTCTACTGCAAGCAGACTGGACACTCGAAGCGGAACTGCCCCAAGTATTTGGCGGATAAGAAGGATGGCAAAGTGAACAAAGGTATATGTGATATACATGTTATTGATGTGTACCTTACTAATGCTCGCAGTAGCACCTGGGTATTTGATACTGGTTCTGTTGCTAATATTTGCAACTCAAACACGGACTACGGATTAAGCGAAGATTGGCTAAGGACGAGGTGACGATGCGCGTGGGAAATGGTTCCAAAGTCGATGTGATCGCGGTCGGCACGCTACCTCTACATCTACCATCGGGATTAGTTTTAGACCTAAAAAATTGTTATTTGGTGCCAGCGTTGAGCATGAACATTATATCTGGATCTTGTTTGATGTGAGACGGTTATTCATTTAAATCGGAGAATAATGGTTGTTCTATTTATATGAGTAATATCTTTTATGGTCATGCACCCTTGAAGAGTGGTCTATTTTTATTGAATCTCGATAGTAGTGATACACATATTCATAATGTTGAAGCTAAAAGATGCCGAGTTGATAATGATAGTGCAACTTATTTGTGGCACTGCCGTTTCGGTCATATCGGTGTAAAGCGCATGAAGAAACTCCATACTGATGGACTTTTGGAATCACTTGATTATGAATCACTTGGTACATGGGAACCGTGCCTCATGGGCAAGATGACTAAAACGCCGTTCTATGGAACTATGGAGCGAGCAACTGATTTATTGGAAATCATGCATACTGATGTATGTGGTCCAATGAATATTGAAGCTCGCGGCGGGTATCGTTATTTTCTCACCTTCACAGATGATTTGAGCAGATATGGGTATATCTACTTGATGAAACACAAGTCTGAAGCATTTGAAAAGTTCAAAGAATTTCAGAGTGAAGTGGAAAATCATCGTAACAAGAAAATAAAATTTCTACGATCCGATCGTGGAGGAGAATATTTGAGTTACGAGTTTGGTCTACATTTGAAACAATGCGGAATAGTTTCGCAACTCACGCCACCCGAAACACCACAACGAAATGGTGTGTCCGAACGTCGTAATCGTACTTTATTAGATATGGTGCGATCTATGATGTCTCTTACTGATTTACCACTATCGTTTTGGGGTTATGCTTTAGAGACGGCCGCATTCACGTTAAATAGGGCACCATCAAAATCCATTGAGACGACGCCTTATGAACTGTGGTTTGGCAAGAAACCAAAGTTGTCATTTCTTAAAGTTTGGGGCTGCGATGCTTATGTGAAGAAACTTCAACCAGATAAGCTCGAACCCAAATCGGAGAAATGTGTCTTCATAGGATACCCAAAAGAGACTATTGGGTACACCTTCTATCACAGATCTGAAGTCAAGATTTTTGTTGCTAAATTTGGATCCTTTCTAGAAAAGGAGTTTCTCTCGAAAGAAGTGAGTGGGAGGAAAGTAGAACTTGATGAGGTAACTGTACCTGCTCCCTTGTTGGAAAGTAGTTCATCACAAGAACCGGTTTCCTGTGACAACTACACCAATCAGTGAGGAAGCTAATGATATTGATCATGAAACTTCAGATCAAGTTACTACTGAACCTCGTAGGTCTATCAGAGTAAGATCTGCACCAGAGTGGTACGGTAATCCTATTCTGGAAGTCATGTTACTTGACCATGGCGAACCTACGAACTATGAGGAAGCGATGATGAGCCCAGATTATGCGAAATGGCTTGAGGCCATGAAATCTGAGATGGGATCCATGTATGAGAACAAAGTATGGACTTTGGTTGACTTGCCTGATGATCGGCAAGCCATCAAGAAGAAGACTGACGCTGATGGTAATGTAACTGTCTACAAAGCTCGACTTGTTGCGAAAGGTTTTCGACAAGTTCAAGGGGTTGACTACGATGAGACTTTCTCACCCGTAGTGATGGTTAAGTCTGTCCGAATCATGTTAGCAATTGCCGCATTTTATGATTATGAAATTTGGCAAATGGATGTTAAAACTGCATTCCTAAATGGATTTCTGGAAGAAGAGTTGTATATGATGCAACCGGAAGGTTTTGTCGATCCAAAAGGTGCTAACAAAGTGTGCAAGCTCCAGCGATCCATTGATGGACTGGTGCAAGCATCTCGGAGTTGGAATAAACGCTTTGATAGTGTGATCAAAGCATATGGTTTTATACAGACTTTTAGAGAAGCCTGTATTTACAAGAAAGTGAGTGGGAGCTCTGTAGCATTTCTGATATTATATGTAGATGACATATTGTTAATTGGAAATGATATAGAATTTCTGGATAGCATAAAGGGATACTTGAATAAAAGTTTTTCAATGAAAGACCTCGGTGAAGCTTCTTACATATTGGGCATCAAGATCTATAGAGATAGATCAAGATGCTTAATTGGACTTTCACAAAGCACATACCTTGATAAAGTTTTGAAAAAGTTCAAAATGGATCAGGCAAAGAAAGGGTTCTTGACTGTATTACAAGGTGTGAAGTTGAGTCAGACTCAATGCCCGACCAAAGCAGAAGATAGAGAGAAAATAAAAGATGTTCCCTATGCTTCAGCCATAGGCTCTATCATGTATGCAATGCTGTGTACCAGACCTGACGTATGCTTAGCAATAAGCTCGACAGGTAGGTACCAAAGTAATCCAGGAGTGGATCACTGGATAGTGGTCAAGAACATCCTGAAATACCTGAAAAGGACTAAGGATATGTTTCTCGTTTATGGAGGTGACAAAGAGCTAGTCGTAAATGGTTACGTCGATGCAAGCTTTGACACTGATCTGGACGATTCTAAATCGCAAACCGGATACGTGTTTTTATTAAACGGTGGAGCTGTAAGTTGGTGCAGTTCTAAACAAAGCGTCGTGGCGGGATCTACATGCGAAGCGGAGTGCATAGCTGCTTCGGAAGCAGCAAATGAAGGAGTCTGGATGAAGGAGTTCATTTCCGATCTAGCTGTCATACCTAGTGCATCGGGACCAATGAAGATCTTCTGTGACAATACTGGTGCAATTGCCTTGGCAAAGGAATCCAGATTTCACAAGAGGGACAAGCACATCAAGAGACGCTTCAATTCCATCCGGGACCAAGTCCAGGTGGGAGACATAGAGATTTGCAAGATACATACGGATCTGAATGTTGCAGACCCATTGACTAACATCTTCCACAAGCAAAACATGATCAGCACCAAGACTCCATGGGTCTTAGAATCATTACTATGTAATCTAGATTATTGACTCTAGTGCAAGTGGGAGACTGAAGGAAATATGCCCTAGAGGCAATAATAAAGTTATTATTTATTTCCTCATATCATGATAAATGTTTATTATTCATGCTAGAATTGTATTAACCGGAAACATGATACATATGTGAATACATAGACAAACTTAATGTCACTAGTATGCCTCTACTTGAGTAGCTCATTAATCAAAGATGGTTATGTTCATAGACATGTGTTGTCATTTGATTAACGGGATCACATCATTAGGAGAATGATGTGATTAACCTAACCCATTCCGTTAGCTTAGCATTTGATCGTTTGGTATGTTGCTATTGCTTTCTTCATGACTTATACAAAGTTCCTATAACTATGAGATTATGCAACTCCCGTTTACCGGAGGAACACTTTGTGTGCTACCAAACGTCACAACGTAACTGGGTGATTATAAAGGAGCTCTACAGGTGTCTCCAATGGTACATGTTGAGTTGGCATATTTCGAGATTAGGTTTTGTCACTCTGATTGTCGGAGAGGTATCTCTGGGCCCTCTCGGTAATGCACAACACTATAAGCCTTGCAAGCAATGTGGCCAATGAGTTGGTTATGGGATGATGCATTACGTAACGAGTAAAGAGACTTGCCGGCAACGAGATTGAACTAGGTATTGGATACCGACGATCGAATATCAGGCAAGTAACATACCCATGACAAAGGAAACAACGTATGTTGTTATGCGGTTTGACCGATAAAGATCTTCGTAGAATATGTAGGAGCCAATATAAGCCCAGGTTCCGCTATTGGTTATTGATCGGAAATAGTTCTAGGTCATGTCTACATAGTTCTCGAACCCGTAGGGTCCGCACGCTTAACGTTACGATGACAGTTTTATTATGAGTTTATAAGTTTTGATGTACCGAAGGTTGTTCGGAGTCCCGGATGTGATCACGGACATGACGAGGAGTCTCGAAATGGTCGAGACATAAACATTGATATATTGGAAGCCTATATTTGGATATCGGAAGTGTTCCGAGTGAATCGGGATTTTACCGAAGTACCGGGAGGTTACCGGAACCCCCTGGGGGCTTAATGGGCCTACATGGGCCCTAGTGGAGAGGAAGAGAGGAGGCAAGAGGTGGGCTGCGCCCCCTCCCCTCCCTAGTCCGAATAGGACAAGGAGAGGGGGGCGGCGCCCCCCTTTCCTTCCCCTCTTCCTCCTCCTTCCCCCCTTCTCCTTCTCCAACTAGGAAAGAAGGGAGTCCTACTCCCGGTGGGAGTAGGACTCCCCCTTGGTGCGCCCTCCTTGGCTGGCCGCCCCCTCCCCCTTGGATCCTTTATATACGGGGGCAGGGGGGCACCTCTAGACACACAAGTTGATCTTCGTGATCGTTCCTTAGTCGTGTGCGGTGCCCCCCTCCACCATATTCCACCTCGGTCATATCGTTGCGGTGCTTAGGCGAAGCCCTGCGTCGGTAGAACATCATCATCGTCACCACGCCGTCGTGCTGACGAAACTCATCCCCGACACCCTGCTGGATCGGAGTCCGGGGATCGTCATCGAGCTGAACGTGTGCTGAACTCGGAGGTGTCGTATGTTCGGTACTTGGATCGGTCGGATCGTGAAGACGTACGACTACATCAACCGCATTGTTCTAACGCTTCCGCTTTCGGTCTATGAGGGTACGTGGACAACACTCTCCCCTCTCGTTGCTATGCATCACCATGATCCTTGCGTGTGCGTAGGAATTTTTTTGAAATTACTACATTCCCCAACACTCTATGTGTTACATGCCAGCATATTCCATGTGCGGACCCGTTTTCGGGCTACAACATTCATGTTGCAGACTTTTCAGACGACGAGTAAGGTGCCTTAGGTCGTGATCTTATACTCAGTGATGCTGTTGGAGTTGATGGACTCGCTTATCTTCCAAGCCTTCTTCTGTTATCGTTATTAGATGGCCTTAAGCCATATTTATTGTAATAAGTTCTCTTTTGAGACATTTGATGTAATAAGTGTGTGATTGCTACTCTGTTATAAATCCATCAAGTACTGTGCGTGTCAGCATTACTGATCCATGGATGACACTGATGCACGGAGATCAGACTGTTTAAGGTCTGGTCGCTTCACAAAGGGGGCCCACACCCTGGCCACGAGGGTGGGGGGCGCACCCACCCCTACTGGGCGCGCCCCCTGTCTCGTGGGCCCCCTGGTGGCCCTCCGGTGCCCATCTTCTGCTATATGAAGTCTTCTACCCTGGAAAAAAATCATAAGCAAGCTTACGGGACGAAACTTCGCCGCCACGAGGCGGAACCTTGGCGGAACCAAACTAGGGCTCTGGCGGAGCTGTTCTGCCGGGGAAACTTCCCTCCGGGAGGGGAAAATCATCATCACCATCATCATCACCAACGATCCTCTCATCGGGAGGGGATCAATCTTCATCAACATCTTTACCAGTACCATCTCCTCTCAAACCCTAGTTCATCTCTTGTATCCAATCTTTGTACCCAAACCTCAGATTGGTACCTGTGGGTTGCTAGTAGTGTTGATTACACCTTGTAGTTGATGCTAATTGGTTTATTTGGTGGAAGATCATATGTTCAGATCCTTAATGCATATCAATACTCCTCTGATTATGAACAGGAATATGCTTTGTGAGTAGTTATGTTTGTTCCTGAGGACATGGGTGAAGTCTTGCTATTAGTAGTCATGTGAATTTGGTATTCTTTCGATATTTTGATGAGATGTATGTTGTCTCTCCTCTAGTGGTGTTATGTGAACGTTGACTACATGACACTTCACCATTATTTGGGCCTAGAGGAAGGCATTGGGAAGTAATAATTAGATGATGGGTTGCTAGAGTGACAAAAGCTTAAACCCTAGTTTATGCGTTGCTTTTGTAAGGGGCTGATTTGGATCCACTAGTTTCATGCTATGGTTAGGTTTACCTTAATACTACTTTTGTAGTTGCGGATGCTTGCAGTAGGGGTTAATCATAAGTGGGATGCTTTTCCAAGAAAGGACAGCACCCAAGCACCGGTCCACCCACATATCAAATTATCAAAGTAACGAACGCGAATCATATGAGCGTGATGAAAACTAGCTTGACGATAATTCCCATGTATCCTCGGGGGTGCTTTGCTCATTATAAGAAATTTTCCAGGCTTGTCCTTTGCTACAAAAAGGATTGGGCCACCTTGCTACACTTTATTTACTTTCATTGCTTGTTACCCGTTACAAATTATCATATCACAAAACTATCGGTTACCTACAATTTCAGTGCTTGCAGAGAATACCTTACTGAAAACTGCTTGTCATTTCCTTCTGCTCCTCGTTGGGTTCGACACTCTTACTTATCGAAAGGACTACGATAGATCCCCTATACTTTTGGGTCATAAAGACTCTTTTCCGGCACCATTGCCGGGGATTGAAGCGCCTTTGGTGAGTGGAACTTGGTAAGGAAACATTTATATAGTGTGCTGAAATTTACTGTCACTTGTTACTATGAAAACTAATCCTTTGAGGGGCTTGTTCGGGGCATCTTTGCCCCGACCAGTAGAGCAAAGAGTTGCTCCTCAACCTACTGAACCTACTAAAAATGTTTACTTTGAGATTCCTTCAGGTATGATAGAGAAACTGCTAGCTAATCCCTTTGCAGGAGATGGAACATTGCATCCCGATTTACACCTTATCTATGTAGATGAAGTTTGTGGATTATTTAAGCTTGCACGTATACCCGATGATATTGTCAAGAGGAAGGTCTTCCATTTATCTTTGAAGGGAGATGCATTGACATGGTATAGGCTATGTGATGATACGGGATCTTGGGACTATAAATAATTGAAACTGGAATTTCACCTCGTAATTACATATACGGGATCTTGGGGCGATCATAATTACATATATAATTTCTGGCCTCGCAAAGGAGAAAGCACCGCTCAAGCTTGGGGGAGGCTTAAGTCAATGTTATATTCATGCCCCAATCATGAGCTGTCAAGAGAAATGATTATTCAAAAAATTTATGCTCGGCTTTCTCTCAATGATCACACCATGCTCGATACTTCCTGTGCTGGTTCTTATATGCTAAAGACTATTGAATTCAAGTGGGACTTATTGGAAAGAATTAAACGCAACTCTGAAGATTTGGGTTCCGATGATGATAAGGAGTCAGGTATGACACCTGAGTTTGATTGCGCTAAATCTTTTATGGATACCGATGCTTTTCGCGGATTTAGCGCTAAATATGGACTTCACTCTGAGATAGTAGCTTCTTTCTATGAATCTTTTTCTACTCACGTTGATCTCCCTAAGGAGAAGTGGTTTAAATATAATCCTCCCATTGAAGTAAAAGTAGTTGCACCTGTTTCAATTGAAGAAAAGATTATCACTTATAATGATCCTATTGTTCCTACTACTTATGTTGAGAAACCACCTTTCCCTGTTAGAATAAAGGATCATGCTAAAGCTTCAACTGTGGTTCGTAAAACTAATACTAGAACATATACACTTCCTGAGCTGTAACATCCCAAAATTCTAAATTTTGGAATGTTATATTAAATAGATAGATTTGATTTTTTGTTTGATTGTTGTGTGATTGATTGACTGAAAGTGAGTGAATTCGAAACTGTTTGAAAGTTAAATGAGAGGGAATAAAAGGACTTTCCCAAACTTTAATTTTGCATTTTGTTCTCCGTGAATTCAAATTCTTTTCACCACAAAACCCTGGAGAGAAGATGACATGACTTCTTCCATTTATTTAAATGACAAGGGGTGTTGAAAATATTTGAATTTCATTTGGAACATATTTCCAACCTAGGAACTTGATGCAACTCAATGATTTTCACGAGCGAAGATAAAATGACTTCTTCAAAACATATGAAATATGAGTTGGGAGTTTCAAACAATTAAATTCAAAGTTCTTTTGAATTTATTTTCAATTTGGAGTTATTTGAGTTTTATTTCAAATTATTTTTCTCCAAAAATAAAATATATGGAAAATAGGGCAACATGATTCCCTACATCAGAAAAATTGGAGACAAATAAATTTGAATTAATTTTGGTATTTTTAAAATGATTATTACTGGATTTTACTAGAGCAGAAGGACTCTTTGTTTTATTTGAATTTGTGTGTATTTTATTTGACTCTGTAAAAATGTTCATGTAGTAGAAAATCTTTTTATGAAAATTCTGATATATAAGATGCCTATATAAAATGATTATTATATTTTTGTTATTCAGTTTTCCTTTCTGTTTCTATTTAAAAAAAATTATACGTGCGGCCCATAAGTATTTGTCTCCCACGTGCGCATCATAGTAACAGCGAGCGCCCCATCTTTTTTTTCCCTCTATGGGCCAGGCCCTGCCAGCCTTTTCTTTTTTTTCTTAGGCCTAATTTTGTTAAAAAAACAAACTGCAGCCACAGCTTACGCGCGCGCGGCCGGCCGAAGGCCTCTAGGCCCATGCGAGGCGCCTCTTTTCTTCTCTGTTTCTTTTCCTTTGATCTACGTTTAGTCCCACATTGCCTAACCTTTGACCCTTAAGTCTCTTTTTCACCAATAAATATAGACCCATAGAGCCTTCAAAAATCAACTGATTTGGGTTAAATCAATATTTTGTTTTGACTAGATTCATTTAAGAAAAAAAAATTCTCCTCTCCGGCGCGAATTTTGGAAATTGTCTTCTCTCTTCGAAGTTGTCTTTTGTATGCCTTATAAAGATATCTTTCTTTGTTTTTTTATACTTCTGTACTTTTTTATTTTCTAGACTAGTACCATAAAATAATTAGATTACCAATTAGTCTACGTATTTATACATTAGATCCGTAGTTATTTTTTTCATGAAACAGCTTGGCCCTGATTTTTTAAATAGCCATAACTTTTTACTTGTTCATCCAAATTAGATGAAACCAATGTCCCCTTCTTCGTTACGATCTCCTCTATCCAGTAATCCAACTCAAACATGTTTTTGAAAGTTTAAAATTTATTTAGATCAGATTTGAATTTAAACTTCGTTTGATCATAACTTAAGTTCTGTAGCTCCGTTTGAACTGATTCTTTGTGCGATTCGAAGCTCTTGACCTAAACTTTCTGATAAGGCCAAATTCATATAATTTTGGTACTGTTAGAAATTTTTTTATGTTGCAAGAATTATTTGCTTGGTTTTGATGTTTTTCGAATCGTCTTTTTCATTCTTTCTGGTCTTTTGAGTGATTGCTTATGTGTGGTTACTATGGATTGCTTACGATAGATTGACCGGAGTGTGACGAGTAGACCTATCAAGAGTTTTGAGTGCAAATCATCTTCATCAAGAGTACATACAAGTTCATACTTTGATCATATCCCTTTCATACCTAGTTTTTATGCATTAGTTTTACCCTCAAACATTGCATGAGTAGGTTTGATAACATGTGGGTATTGAGAAGTAGTTGATGAGGTAGGAACCTATTGTCCTGCATTCAAACCTTGGGAGTTACTTCTACGTTATGCTTATATTGCCGCTCATATACGTGGATTGGGTTTGAGTGTATTCCATGACAGATGTGAGATTGTTTACTTAATGGTTCAACTTAAGGTGGCAACTTTAATACACATCTGGGTGGATTGGTAGGGGCACCCTGGGGATATTCCAGTGGACTTGCCCGGACACCTGGGGATGTACCAGTGTTGTCCTAGGAGATCCCGGGGATATACCGTGTGATCATCCTATGGTTCGCCACCCAGGCTCAAAGGGAACTGGGATGATTCATGCTAGAAACTTCCGTGTGCAGCCACAAGCTACTATTGGCTCTAGCATAGTTGAGTAAGTTACGTGAAGCTCTTGAAGAGGTAGATCAGCAGGTAGTGGGTTTTGTAGGTTTGGTATGGTCTATCCGGAGTAGGGAGCTAATGTTTCTGAAAGACTATGTCTCGGTCATTCGTTTCTCAAACACCATGCAGTGAGAGAAACTCAACGGAAGCGATCGAGTTTTGTGGGGAAAAGTGTGCAAACCTCTGCAGAGTGTATAATCTAATCATGGTTAGTTGTGTCCCCGGTTATGGACAATCTTGAGTATCTAGTACTTGGAGTATCTTAAGTATCTCATCATATTACATAAATTAATTTGTTGGGTTAGTGATTTCTTTTAATTGGGGTTGAGAGGGAGTTTACCTTCTCAATACTTTATCAACCAACTTTGTAGTTAAATAAAATATATTCCTGTGTAGTAGGGAAAAATTGGCTTTTCGCAAAAACTATAACCATAGAGCTTTCCATTAGCGAAATATGCATGTAGTGATAGTTTTTATTCATCATTATCCTATGGTGTGAATTTGCTAGTACATTCAATGTACTGACCCTTTGTGGCTGCAACGTCTCATGTTGCAGGATCTTACGACAAGTAAGTGATACGCTAGGGTTACGGTTTCTACACTCAACTTTGCCGTCGGTGTAGATGGGAATCCACAATCTTGTTACTTCCGCAATTCGGATTGAGGTAATAGTATTTACGTTAATTTATACATATGATTTACCTCTGTTATAAATCCTCGAGTACTGTGTGTGTCAACATACCGATCCAGGGATGACACTTAAGCACAGAGACTTGATCCATTCGGGTTGGGTCGCTACAAGATGGTATCAAAGCACATGTTGACTGTAGGACGTGACCCTAGAAACTGGCAAGCACATAGGAAAGATTTTCTCTACAACTTCATTTTCAAAAGGATCTTTTACCTCTCTTCTCTTCTGAGCTTATTCAAAAATTCCTTTTAGTGAGACTATACTCTTTTCCCCTTTTGACCACTCGAAGATTCGACTGATGACACCACTCCAAGAAATACCAAATATCGGACAACTAAGACCATTCGGAATGAAGAAGGATATTGCGGAGTATGTAGTCGTAGGTGATGTATGCCAGAGAGAGTAAAGGAGAGCATCAGAAGCCAGCAGTATTACTACAGCCTATGCCGATAACTGAATGGAAGTAGGATAAGCTTGGCATGGATTTCATTACCGGATTTCCCAGAACCCGAACGGGACATGACTCTATGTGGGTAATAGTTCATTCGCTTGATCAAAGCGGCTCACTTTATCCCAGTGAAAACCACCTATACAAGTGCGAAGTTGGCCAAGATATATATGACCAGGATCGTATGTCTTCTTGGAGTTCCGAGGACCATCGTATCAGATAGAGGAACACAGTTTACCTCAAAGTTTTGGAATCAGCTGCACCAGACTTTGGGTACTAGGCTAGAGTTCAGTACAACCTTTCATCCGCAGACAGATGGATAGACCGAGAGAGTTAATCAGATTCTAGAGGACATGTTGAGAGCGTGTGCGCTAGATTATTGATCTAGTAGGGATGATAATCTACCTTACGTGGAGATTCTCATACAAACAGTTACCAAGCCAGTTTGAAGATGGCCCCTTTTGAAGTTTTGTATGGGAGAAGTGGCCAACAAGTTGGAGTCACCTGAAGGACTGTTAGGAGTTCATGATGTGTTTCACGTTTCCCAGTTGAAGAAGTGCCATGCAGAGATGGCCAATATTCCCCTGTAAGGACGCTTGACCCTGGAAAGGATAATGATGTTCCCCGAAGTGGAGTATGGACTTCATAAGTATAAGTTTTTATCTCGGTATGTGGGATATCCCACGAGGATGAAGAGATGAATTACTATTGGATATAAAGGAGGTATGATGTTGGAAATATGGATCAATGGAAATTCCATGATGAGTCTGAGTAATCATGTCCTAGTTTGGTGCCAATAGAAGGAAGGAAGACAATACAATTGGATGGATTTAAGAATACTAGGAAGTTGGAAGTTGGAATAATGATCAGAAGCCCGATGATAAGTTCAAGGACTACAAGTGATGAGATGGGCCATAACCTACAGGCCCCAGGACCTGCCAAGAAGCAAGCACATTCTTGCTGAAGGAAAAACCCTGGAAGAAGAGGATATGCCTTTATCAACAGACGATCTTATAGGAGTAACGCAAAACCTGAGAGTTGTGAAGGACCGATAGAAGTTTGTTTGGCTTGCAGAATCAATGGATTTATCCGAACTTGGTTCGTCGACAAGAGAAATTCTGCAATGCTTGAGAGGATGACCGAGTGTTAGAATGCGAGATTCGCTAAACCATGTACAAGGTAATGATTTGGGTGCGGGATGGAATGATCACCATACCGACTTGCTCTTATTGTTCGCCTTGCTATATGGGATGGTAAATCTGAGTGACTTACCTATAGTAGAGAGACGACGATCAAAACCTTGTTTGAACCTTAGAATGGTATAAGTATTTTCCCTTGTACACGACAGCTGTTGCCAATCGTAGGATATACGGTGAGGTTCAACCCAGACCCGTTTTCTGCAGGAGAAACCATAAATTGTTGACCACCGTGAGATATCGATAGCTAATTAGTATTGGCGCCAGACCCGTCAGCTAAGAAGACCCAGTCTCGAAAAACCGTACCAAGATGAAAGGACAGAAGAATTGCGGTAAAGGTTATGCCACCACCAAAAGAGCCCAGAGATGGAATTTCCCGAGATCTGGGAAGACTGACACTGTCAACAATAAGGATGGAGTATATGAGTTTTGATGGAACCGTAACCATGCTTCTAAGGGTGGTAGCACCCGAGACCCCCGGAGACGATCGATGGATTTTTGAGAAGACCCCAAACCTAACATATTTCTTTCTAGACTCTCCGAATCTCGAGGACGAGATTCATTTTAAGGGTGTTAGGTTTGTAACATCCCAAAATTCTAAATTTTGGAATGTTATATTAAATAGATAGATTTGATTGTTGTGTGATTGATTGACTGAAAGTGAGTGAATTCGAAACTGTTTCAAAGTTAAATGAGAGGGAATAAAAGGACTTTCCCAAACTTTCATTTTGCATTTTGATCACCATAAATTCAAATTCTTTTCACCACAAAACCCTGGAGAGAAGATGACATGACTTCTTCCATTTATTTAAATGACAAGGGGTGTTGAAAATATTTGAATTTCATTTGGAAAATATTTCCAACCCAGGAGCTTGATGCAACTCAATGATTTTCACGAGCGAAGATAAAATGACTTCTTCAAAACATATGAAATATGAGTTGGGAGTTTCAAAGAATTAAATTCAAAGTTCTTTTGAATTTATTTTCAATTTGGAGTTATATGAGTTTTATTTCAAATTATTTTTCTCCAAAAATAAAATATATGGAAAATAGGGTAACATGATCCCTAAATCAGAAAAATTGGAGAGAAATAAATTTGAATTAATTTTGGTATTTTTAAAATGATTTTTACTGGATTTTACTAGAGCAGAAGCACTCTTTGTTTTATTTGAATTTGTGTGTACTTTATTTGACTTTGCAAAAATGTTCATGCCGTATAAAATCTTTTTCTGAAAATTTTGATATATAATATGCCTATATAAAATGACTATTATATTTTGGTTATTCAGTTTTCCTTTCTGTTTCTATTTAAAAAAAAACTATACGTGTGCCCATAAGTATTTGTCTCCCACGTGCGCATCATAGTAACAGCGAGCGCCCCAATATGGGCCAGGCCCAGCCAGCCTTTTCTTTTTTTCTTAGGCCGAATTTAGTTTAAAAAAAAACTGCAGCCGCAGCTTACGCGCGCGCGGCCGGCCGAAGGCCTCTTGGCCCATGCGAGGCGCCTCTTTTCTTCTCTGTTTCTTTTCCTTTCATCTATGTTTAGTCCCACATTGCCTAACCTTTGACCCCTAAGCCTCTTTTTCACCAATAAATATTGACCCATAGAGCCTTCAAAAATCATCCGATTCGGGTTAAATCAATATTTTGGTTTGACTAGATTCATTTAAGAAAAATATTGTTCTCCACTCCGGCGCGACTTTTGGAAATTGTCTTCTCTCTCCGAAGTTGTCTTTTCTCTGCCTTATAAAGGTATCTTTCTTCGGTTTTTTATACTTCTGTACTTTATTATTTTCTAGACTAGTACGATAAAATAATTAGATTACCATTTAGTCTACGCATTTATACATTAGACCTTAGCCGTAGCTATTTTTTTTCCATGAAACAGCTTGGCCCTGATTTTTCAAATAGCCATAACTTTTTACTCGTTCATCCAAATTAGATGAAACCAACACCCACTTCTTCGTTACGATCTCATCTATCCAGTAATCCAACTCAAACATGTTTTTTGAAAGTTTAAAATTTGATTAAGATCAGATTTGAATTTGAACTTTGTTTGATCATAACTTAAGTTCCGTAGCTCCGTTTGAATTGATTCTTTTTGCGATTCAAAGATCTTGACCTAACCTTTCTGATAAGGCCAAATTCACATAATTTTGTTACTATTAGAAATTGTTTTATGTTGCAAGAGTTATTTGCTTGGTTTTGATGTTTTCCGAATCGTCTTCTTCGTTCTTTCTGGTCTTTTGAGTGATTGCTTATGTGTGGTTACTATTGATTGCTTACGATAGATTGACCGGAGTGTGACAAGTAGACCTATCAAGAGTTTTGAGTGTGAATCATCTTCATCAACAGTACAGGCAAGTTCACACTTTTATCATATCCCTTTCATACTCAGTTTTTATGCATTAGTTTCACCCTCAAACATTACATGAGTAGGTTTGATAACATGTGGGTATTGGGAAGTAGTTGATGAGGTAGGAACCTATTGTCCTGCATTCAAACCTTGGGAGTTACTTCTATGTTATGCTTATATTGCCATGCTATGCTCATAGACGTGGATTGGGTTTGAGTGTATTCCATGACAGATGTGAGATTGTTTACTTAATGGTTCAACTTAAGGTGGCAACTTTAATACACATCTGGGTGGATTGGTAGGGGCACCCTAGGGATATTCCAGTGGACTTGCCCGAACACCTGGGGATATACCAGTGTTGTCCTAGGAGATCCCGGGGATATATCGTGTGATCATCCTATGGTTCGCCACCCAGGCTTAAAGGGAACTGGGATGATTCATGCTAGAAACTTCCGTGTGCAGCCACAAGCTACTATGGGCTATAGCATAGTTGAGTAAGTTACGTGAAGCTCTTGAAGAGGTAGATCAGCAGGTAGTGGGTTTTGTAGGTTTGGTATGGTGTACCCGGAGTAGGGAGTTAATGTTTCTGAAAGACTGTCTTAGTCATCCGTTTCTCAAACACCATGCAGTGCGAGAAACTCAACGAAAGCTATCAAGTCTTGTGGGAGAAAAGTGCGCAAACCTCTGCAGAGTGTATAATCTAATCATGGTTAGCCGTGTCCCCGGTTATGGACAATCTTGAGTATCTAGTACTTGGAGTATCTTAAGTATCTCATCATATTACTTAAATTAATTTGTTTGGTTAATGATTACTTTTAATTGGGGTTGAGAGGGGGTTTACCTTCTCAATATTTTATCAACCAACTTTGTAGTTAAATAAAACATATTCTTGTGTAGTAGGGAAAAATTGGCTTTTCGTAAAAACTATAACCATAGAGCTTTCCATCAGCCAAATAGGCATGTAGTGATAGTTATTATTCATCATTATCCTATGGTGTGAATTTGCCAGTACATTCAATGTACTGACCCTTTGTGGCTGCAACGTCTCATGTTGCAGGATCTTACGACAAGTGATACGCTAGGGTTACGGTTTCTACACTCAACTTTGCCATTGGTGTAGATGGGAATCCACAACCTTGTTACTTCTGCAATTTGGATTGAGGTAATAGTATTTACATTACTTTATACATGTGATTTACCTCTGTTATAAATCCTCGAGTACTATGTGTGTCAGCATACCGATCCAGGGATGACACTTAAGCACAGAGACTTGATCCATTCGGGTCGGGTCGCTACATGAGCAAATTAAAGTTGAACCTAGTATTGCTATGGTTAAAGATCTCTTGGCTGATAATATAGATGGGAATGTTATTTACTTCTGTGAGGAAGTTGCTAATATTGCTAAACCCGATTCTAAAATACATAGACCTGTTGTAGGCATGCCTGTTATTTCTGTTAAAATAGGAGATCATTGTTATCATGGCTTATGTGATATGGGTGCCAGTGCTAGTGCAATACCTATTTCCTTATATAATGAAACTATGCATGATATTACACCCGCTAAGTTGGAAGATATTGATGTTACAATTAAGCTTGCCAATAGAGATACTATTTCACCAGTTGGGATTGTTAGAGATGTTGAAGTCTTGTGTGGGAAAGTTAAATACCCTGCTGATTTTCTTGTTCTTGGTTCCCCACAAGATAGCTTTTGTCCCATTATATTTGGTAGACCCTTCTTGAATACTGTTAATGCTAGGATTGATTGCAAAAAGGATGTTGTTACTATTGGTCTGGGGAATACGACACATGAGTTTAATTTTGCTAAATTTCGTAGACAACCCCATGATTAAGAATTGCCTAGTAAGGATGAAATTATTGGTCTTGCTTCTATTGCCGTGCCTCCTACTGATTCGTTACACAGTATTTGCTAGACCATGAAAATGATATGTTTATGAATGAAAGAAGGGAGATAGATGAAGTATTCCTTAAACAGGGTCCTATTCTGAAACACAACTTGCCTGTTGAAATCCTAGGGGATCGTCCTCCACCTAAGGGTGATCCTATGTTTGAGCTTAAACCTTTACCTCATACTCTTAAATATGCTTACCTTGATGAAAAGAAGATATATCCTGTTATTATTAGTGCTAACCTTTTAGAGTAGGAAGAGGAAAGATTATTGAAAACTCTGAAGGAGCACCGTTCTGCTATTGGATATACTCTTGATGATCTTAAGGGCATTAGCCCCACTCTATGCCAACACAACATTAAATTGGACGAAGGCTCCAAACCAGTTAGAGATCATCAATGACGGTTAAATCCTAGATGAAAGAATTGGTAATAAAGGAGATACTAAAGCTCCTTGAGGCAGGTATAATTTATCCCGTTGCTGATAGTGAGTGGGTAAGTCATGTCCATTGTGTCCCTAAGAAGGGAGGTATTACTATAATTCCTAATGATAAAGATGAATTGATCCCGCAAAGAATTATTATAGGTTATAGGATGGTAATTGATTTCCATAAATTAAATAAAGCTACTAAGAAAGATCATTACCCTTTACCTTTTATTGATCAAATTCTGGAAAGACTATCCAAACAAACACATTTCTGCTTTCTAGATGGTTATTCTGGTTTCTCTCAAATACCTGTGCCAGCGGACGATCAAGCAAAGACTACTTTTGCTTTCCCTTTCCGTACTTTTGCTTATAGACGTATGCCTTTTGGTTTATGTAATGCACCTGCTACCTTTCAAAGATGCATGATGGCTATATTCTCTGACTTTTGTGAAAAGATTTGTGAGGTATTCATGGATGATTTCTCCGTTTATGGATCCTCTTTTGATGATTGCTTGAGCAACCTTGATTGAGTTTTGCAGAGATGCGGAGACACTAGTCTCGTCTTGAATTGGGAAAAGTTCCACTTTATGGTTAATGAAGGCATTATCTTGGGGCATAAAATTTCTGAAAGAGGTATTGAAGTTGATAAAGCTAAAGTTGATGCTATTGAAAAGATGCTGTGTCCCAAGGACATTAAAGGTATAAGAAGTTTCCTTGGTCATGCCGGTTTTTATAGGAGGTTCATTAAGGACTTTTCTAAAATCTCTTGGCCTTTGACTAATATATTGCAAAAAGATATTCCTTTTATCTTCGATGATGATTGTGTAGAAGCATTTGAAATACTTAAGAAAGCTTTGATTACTGCACCTATTTTTTAGCCACCTGATTGTAATTTACCCTTTGAAATTATGTGTGATGCTAGTGATTATGATGTAGGTGTTTTTCTAGGGAAAATGGTTGATAAGAAATTAAATGTTATCCAGTATGCTAGTAAAACTCTAGACACTTCTCAGAGAAATTATGCTACCACTGAAAAAGAATTCTTAGCAGTTGTATTTGCATGTGATAAGTTCAGACCTTATATTGTTGATTCTAAAGTAACTATTCACACTGTCATGCTGCTATTAAATATCTTATGGAAAAGAAATATGCTAAGCCTATACTTATTATATGGGTTCTCTTGCTCCAAGAATTTGATTTGCATATTATTGATAGAAAGGGAGCTGAGAACCCCGTTGCAGACAACTTGTCTAGGTTAGAGAATGTTCTTGATGACCCACTACCTATTGATGATAGCTTTCTTGGTGAACAATTAGCGGTCATTAATGCTTCTCGTACTGCTCCATGGTATGCTAATTATGCTAATTACATTGTTGCTAAATTTATACCACCTAGTTTCACATACCAACAAAAGAAAATTTTCTTTTATGATTTAAGACATTACTTCTGGGATGACCCACACCTTTATAAAGAAGGATTAGATGGTGTTATGAGACGTTGTGTACCTGAGCATGAACATGAACAGATCCTACACAAGTGTCACTCCGAACCATATGGAGGACACCACGCTAGAGACAGAACTGCACATAAGGTATTGCAATCCGGTTTTTATTGGCCTACTCTCTTCAAAGATGCCCGTAAGTTTGTCTTCTCTTGTGATGAATGTCAAAGAATTGGTAATATTAGTAGACGTCAAGAAATGCCTATGAACTATTCTCTTGTTATTGAACCATTTGATGTTTGGGGCTTTGATTATATGGGACATTTTCCTGCCTCTAATGGATATACACATATTTTAGTTGATGTTGATTATGTTACTAAGTGGGTAGAAGCTATTCCAACTAGTAGTGCTGATCATAACACCTCTATTAAGATGCTTAAAGAAGTTATTTTCAAGGTTTGGAGTCCCTAGATATTTAATGACTGATGGTGGTTCACATTTTGTTCATGGTGCTTTTCGTAAAATGCTTGCCAAGTATGATGTTAATCATAGAATTGCATCTCCTTATCACTCGCAGTCTAGTAGAGTTTAGTACTAGAGAGCTCAAATTAATTTTGCAAAAGACTGTTGATAGAACTAGAAAGAATTGGTCCAAGAAACTTGATGATGCATTATGTGCTTATAGAACTGCATATAAAAATCCTATGGGTATGTCTCCGTATAAGATATGGAAAAGCATGTCACTTACCTCTCGAACTTGAACATAAGGCATATTGGGCTATTAAAGATCTCAACTATGATTTCAAACTTGCCAGTGAGAAGATGTTATTTGATATTAGCTCACTTGATGAATGGAGAACCCAAGCCTACGAGAATGCCAAGATGTTCAAAGAAAAAGTTAAAAGATGGCATGAAAAAAGGATACAAAAGGGTGAGTTTAACATAGGCGATTATGTGTTGCTATTCAACTCTCGTTTAAGATTTTTTGCAGGAAAACTTCTCTCTAAATGGGAAGGCCCTTACGTTATCGACGAGGTCTATGTCGGTGTCAAAACCGGCAGATCTCGGGTAGGGGGTCCCGAACTATGCGTCTAAGGCTGATGGTAATAGACCAATGCTACCAAGGAACAACTCAAAATGTGGGATCCATGGAAAATGCTCTTGTCGCACAACTCTAGAGAGACACTAGCACGATTGCTCAATAGGTGGATGAGACAAAACATATCAAATTTCTATCCCGAGTATGCTATGTATGTATGGCTCTCGGAGATTCTCTCACGATGATCGAAGATAATAAAATATGGTAATATGGTATGCAAGTGGTCATGCTATGGCTAGTGCTTACAAGCTATGTTTTCTCTTTGCTTAAAAGCTTTTCGTTCTTTTGATATTTTCCTTTGGCCACGTATGAAAATTTTTGAACCAAGGTAGCAATGATGTATATGTGGGAATACTTGATAACACAAGAAATGATACGATGATATATGCATGCAATGGAAGGTGCGGATCGATTATCACTAAAGTGCACAAGTAATGTTGCCCAACAATACTTAAATGGCTAGGATCCATAGGAAAGTGATGCAAAATGGGCTTGGAGTTAACAATGTAATGGCAAGGGACAATATACAATGATAACGTCGAGGTTACCACCCTTGCTTACAGTTGATGGTGTCACAAAGGTGAAGTGGTCATTGTCGATGATGAATCTGTGTCAAAGATGAGAGGCGGTGATGTCGCCGTCGAACCATTCCTAAGTAGCCGAAACACGTTAGGAAACAGAAACTGCAACTCAAAATCTAAAAACAAAAGTCAAATGGTGGTAGCGAAAAGCGGTGGTATGACAATATATGTCAATGGGTTGGCGGAAGTGGAATGGTGGTGATCGAAAGTTGGCTATGCAATCCAGGAGAGGATCTGGATGATCCAGGCAGGTCAACTTGCTCGGGCTAGGGCTTGGGATGAATATGAAAATGGTGGAGAAAAATATTTTTTTGGGGATTTTGGTGGATTTCGTGGTGGAGATAGTGGGGAATTGGTAGATCCACTTGCAACACAATGAATCCATAGAGCAAATTCAATGAAAAATCATCAAACCAACAAATCACAAAAAAATTGGTTTGGCTATTTTTGTGAGGATTTTCGAAATTTGACAAAAACACACAAAATTAGGCTAGAAAGTGGGGGTAGGGACTCCAAGTTCGTGATCAACCATGGCTCATGATACCAAGATTATGTAGGGTGGAATCCTAATGGACGATCTTTCCAAATTCAACAAAGGGAGGTACAAAAGAAGAACTAGTTCATCCCAATCCTTGATGGAAAGAGGTCTTGAACCCTTCGAGGATCTTCCCACAAGGGGGTCTTGAATCTACTTGGGGGATCTTCTCCTAGGAGGTCTTGATATCCATAGGAGTAGGGATAAGTGGATGAGGAAAGCTCTATCTCAATCTTGAGCTATCACAATGCTAACCCTAAAACATGGGCGGATATGGAGTATATATAGTCTAGGGGTAGGTAGAGTTACATGGGCTTCGGCCAAAGTCACACACACAAGTGTGGTCCGTATGATCCGGGCTTTGGGGGTGCAGATGATCTGCGCGACCGTCCGCATCGTCTGGATGTGTCATAGCAGCTTCAGAGGGTCCGAATGAGCTGGGAGAAGTCCCGGATGATCCAACTTCATCGAGGGGGCTGTTGTACTCTTCGGGCTCTCTATCCGGATCGTCTAGGAGAAGGTCCGAATCGTCCAGGCTGGGTCCGAATCTTCCGGGACTTGGTCTAGATCGTCCAGGCAGCCTTTGTCTTGCTCGTTTTCTTCTCTGTTTTCACGTTCTTCTTCTCCCTTCGTTTGGCCTTGCTGCTTAGCTTATCCATGGCTAGTTCCTTGGTACCTGAATATGCAAAGTGTCTCCGCTTGAGGTAGCAGCCATGTCTCATGTGTTTCGAAAGGGAATTGCGAGAGGAGAGATGTCACCTCGGTGTCGAGAGTTCTTGCATGTGCACGTGCCATTGGTCCACTTGGCACTTGGGAAGACGAAGGTAGGTCCATGGGGATGACCTTGGGATGCTCCGATCACTATGGAGAAGGGTGTCTTGCTAGTGGCTCAATTTCTTGTCATCCTGATTGACCAAGGAACCGCCAACAGCTTATTAATCCAACATCCTCCACACTTGTGCAGCCTATCAAATGTTCTTGTCTTGAGCCCTCGTAGCAATTCTGCATTTGCCCTCTAGACCTGGTCATTGATGAGCAACTGATGCAAAACATATTTTTTCTACTAAGGTCTTGACAGCATTGCATGAAGGCGCAACCCGTGAACATGTGCCATTGTCGGTGATCACCCTGCTGGGCACATGATACGTCTCCAACGTATATATAATTTTTGATTGCTCCATGCTACTTTATCTACTGTTTTAGGCAATATTGGGCTTTATTATCCACTTTTATATTATTTTTGGGACTAACCTATTAACCGGAGGCCCAGCCCAGATTTGCTATTTTATGCCTATTTCAGTGTTTCGAGGAAAAGGAACATCAGACGGAGTCAAAACGGAACGAAATCAACTAGAGAAGTTAATTTTGGAAGGAAACCAACTAGATGGGCTTGGAGTGCACGTCAGGGGATTCCCGGTCTGCCCACGAGGGTGGGGGCGCCACCCCTGGGCGCGCCCCCTACCTCGTGAGCACCCCGGAGGTCCACCGACGTACCCCCTGCACCCATATATACCTACGTACCCTAAAACTTCCAGAACAGAAGATAGATCGGGAGTTTCGCCGCCGCAAGCCTCTGTAGCCACCAAAAACCAATCAGGACCCTGTTCCGGCACCCTGCCGGAGGGGGAACCCATCATCACCGATGGCCATATTCATCATCCCGGCGCTATCCATGATGAGGAGGGAGTAGTTCACCCTCGGGGCTGATGGTATGTACCAGTAGCTATGTGTTTGATCTCTCTCTCTCGTGTTCTCTCTCATGTTCCTCTATGGCACGATCTTGATGTATCCCGAGCTTTGCTATTGTAGTTGGATCTTATGATGTTTCTCACCCTCTACTCTCTTGTGATGAATTGACTTTCCCCTTTGAAGTTATCTTATCGGATTGAGTCTTTTATGAGAACACTTGATGTATGTCTTGCCGTGATTATCTGTGGTGACAATGGGATATCATGTGCCACTTGATGTATGTTTTGGTGATCAACTTGCGGGTTTCGTGACATTGGGAACCTATGCATAGGGGTTGGCACACGTTCTTGACTCTCCGGTAGAAACTTTGGGGCACTCTATGAAGTACTTTTATGTTGGTTGGATGAATCTGAGATTGTGTGATGCATATCTATAATCATGCCCACGGATACTTGAGGTGACAATGGAGTATCTAGGTGACATTAGGGTTTTGGTTGATTTGTATCTTAAGGTGTTATTCTAGTATGAACTCTATGATGGATCGAGCGGAAAGAATAGCTTTATGTTATTTACTACGAACTCTTGAATAGATATAACAGAAAGGATAACTTTGAGGTGGTTTCGTACCCTACCATAATCTCTATGTTTGTTCTCCGCTATTAGTGGCTTTGTAGTGACTCTTTGTTGAATGTTGAGGGCTTGTCATATTATCTATCTATGTTATTATTGTTGAGAGAACTTGCACTAGTGAAAGTATGAACCCTAGGCCTTGTTTCCTATCATTGCAATACCATTTACGCTCACGTGTATCACTTGTTACCTTGCTGTTTTTATTATTTCAGATTACAAAAACCTATATCTACTATTTATTTTGCACTTGTTTCACCATCTCTTCGCCAAACTAGTGCACCTATACAATTTACCATTGTATTGGGTGTGTTGGGGACACAAGAGACTTTTTGTTATTTGGTTGCAGGGTTGCTTGAGAGAGACCATCTTCATCCTATGCCTCCTATGGATTGATAAACCTTAGGTCATCCACTTGAGGGAAATTTGCTACTGTCCTACAAACCTGTGCACTTGCAGGCCCAACAACGTTTACAAGAAGAAGGTTGTGTAGTAGACATCAAGCTCTTTTCTGGCGCCGTTGCCGGGGAGGCAAAGGTAAATTGCACTCACTCACACCCCGTCAACTAAGCTCTTTTCTGGCGCCGTTGCCGGGGAGGCTAGGTAAGTGAAGGTATATCTTTAGATCTTGCAATCGAATCTTTTTGTTTCTTGTTTTAGCACTAGTCTAGTTTATAAAAGAAAATTACAAAAAAATGGAATTAAGTTTGTCTCAAACGCTTCACCTTTTTAATATCTTTCGTGAAAATGATGGGAGGAAAATTGTGCTCAAGTGCTAGAAGAAGAATTACATAGAATGCTTGGCATGAAAAATGTGAAGGATGAGCATGATTGCAATGTTGTTAGTATGAATTCCTTGAATATCCATGATGCTAATGATATGCAAAGCCACAAGCTTGGGGAAGCTATGTTTGATGAAGATGATATTTTTTGTCCCCCAAGCTTTGATGAGCAAATTTACTATGATGAAAGCATGCCTCCTATCTATGATGATTATTGTGATGATACATATGCCATAAAGAAGAAGTTTGCTTATGAGGAGAGTAGTAAATTTTCTATGCTAGTAGATCATGAAAAGAATGATTTAGGTGCTGGTTATATTGTTTAATTTATTCATGATGCTACTGAAAATTATTATGAGGGAGGAACATATGCTTTTAGGAGTTGCAATAATGTCAAGTTTCCTCTCTATGTGCTTAAAATCTTGAACTTATGCTTGTTTTATCTTCCTATGCAAGTTGATTATTGTTCCCATAAGTTGTTTGCTCACAAAATCCCTATGCATAGGAAGTGGGTTAGACTTAAATGTGCTAGTCATATGCTTCATTATGCTCCCGTTATGTTTAAATTCTTATCTTTTATGTGAGTATCATTGTTATCATCATGCCTAGCTAGAAAGGCATTAAAGAAAAGTGCTTGTTGGGAGACAAACCAATACTTATCCTTACTGTTTTTTTGTGTCCACATGATCATGCTACTGTAGTAATCATGTTTTATAGGTTTTGTTTCAATAAAGTGCCAAGTAAGACCTTTAGGATAGCTTACAGTGATAGTTGTTTTGATCCTGCTGAAAATCAGAAACTTTTGCACCCAGTAAATTAGTTTTGTTAATTCACAGAAACGTGCTTCTGATCTGATTCTTTTTGCTATGGATTGGTACACGTTTGATAGAGATTACTACAGACTGTTCTGTTTTTGACAGATTCTGTTTTCTTTGTGTTGTTTGCTTATTTTGATGAATCTATGAGTAGTATCGGAGGGTATGAACCATAGATAAGTTGAAGTACAGTATATATTACACTAATATGAATTTAGAATGAGTTCATTACAGTACCTAAGTGGTTGTTTTATTTTCTTATACTAACGGAGCTTACGAGTTTTCTGTTGAGTTTTGTGTTGTGGAGTTTTCAAGTTTTGGGTAAGGATTCGATGGACTATGGAATAAGGAGTGGCAAGAGCCTAAGCTTGGGGATGCCCATGGCACCCCAAGGTAATATTCAAGGACAACCAAGAGCCTAAGCTTGGGGATGCCCCGGAAGGCATCCCCTCTTTCGTCTTCGTTCATCAGTAACTTTACTTGGAGCTATATTTTTATTCACCACATGATATGTGTTTTGCTTGGAGCGTCATTTTCTTTTGTTAGTTTTTGCTTGCTGTTATTTAGATTAATGTTTTGCATCTTTTGTTTCAATAAAGAAGTCAAGGATAGCCTTTGCCATGCTTATTTTGTTAGTATACATGTTGCTGTTTGAAAACAGAAAGTTTATCGCTGTTGCAAAAATTCCCTGGAAAAGTCAGAGAGTGGTATAATGTTGAATATTTTTGAATATTGAGCTCTCATAAATTTATTACAGTGGGAATTTTAGTTCATAATTTTTGGAGTCAGGGAAGTATTGATACTCTTGCATTCTTTACAGACTGTACTGTTTTGGCAGATTGCTGTTATGGTCGCATTGTTTGCATATGTTTGCTTGATTAATGATTCTCTTTGAGGATAGGAGTATTAAATATGAAGAGGAATTTAGTATGCAATGTTTAATAATTATTTAAGTGATTTGTTACAGTAGAAAATGATAAGTTTTGCATTGGTTTATACTAACCTATCTCACGAGTACTTGTTGAGTTTGTTGTGAATGAAGCTTTTGATAAAAAGAGAAACCATGATATGAGAGGAATTAAGGAGACACAAAAGCTCAAGCTTGGGGATGCCCAAGGCACCCCAAGATAATATTTCAAGAAGTCTCAAGCATCTAAGCTTGGGGATGCCTCGGTAGGCATCCCACCTTTCTTCTTCAACAACTATCGGTTAGTATCGGTTGAGCCTAAGTTTTTGCTTCTTCACATGAGTTGTGCTATCCTTGCAATGTAGTTTTCTATAGCTTTGCTTGCTGTTTGAATAAAGTATCAAGATCTGAAATTATTAAATGGGAGAGTCTTCACATAGCTGCATAATTATTCGACTACTCATTGATCTTCACTTATATCTTTCGGAGTAGTTTGTCATTTGCTCTAGTACTTCACTTATATCTTTTAGAGCACTTTGGTGGATTTGTTTTATAAAAATATATGAACTCTCATGCTTCACTTAGATTATTTTGAGAGTCTTTAATAGCATGGTAATTTGCTTAATGTTAATATACTTAGTGTTCAAGACATGTGAAACTTTCTTTTGAGTAAATTGAATACTAGGATAAGTTTGGTGCTTGATAATTGTTTTGAGATATGGAGGTAATAATATCAAAGTCGTGCTAGTTGATAATTGTGAATTTGAGAAATACTTGTGTTGAAGTTTGCAAGTCCCGTAGCATGCATGTATGGGTAAAGTTGTGTAACAAATTTGAAACATGAAGTGTACCTGGCTTGTGCATCCTTATGAGTGGCGGTCGGGGACGAGCGATGGTCTTTTCCTACCAATCTATCCCCCTAGGAGCATGCGCGTAGTACTTGAATTTTTTGATGGCTTCTAATTTTTTTTGCAATAAGTGTATGAGTTCTTTTGACTAATGTTGAGTTCATGGATTATACGCACTCTCACCTTTCCACCTTTGCTAGCCTCTTCGGTACCGTGCATTGCCCTTTCTCACCTTGAGAATTGGTGCAAACTTTGCCGGTGCATCCAAACCCCGTGATGCGATTCGCTCTATCACACATAAACCTCCTTATATCTTCCTCAAAACAGCCACCATACCTACCTATCATGGCATTTCCATAGACATTCCGAGATATATTGCCATGCAACTTCCATCATCATCATCATGACATACATTACTTTTGTCATATTGCCATTGCATGATCATGTAGTTGACATCGTATTTGTGGCAAAGCCACCATGCATTATTTTCCATACGTGTCACTCTTGATTCATTGCACCATCCCGGTATACCGCCGGAGGCATTCATATAGAGTTATCCTTTGTTCAAAATATCGAGTTGTAATTGTTGAGTTGTAAGAAAAATAAAAGTGTGATGATCATCATTATTAGAGCATTGTCCCAAGTGAGGAAAGGATGATGGAGACTATGATTCCCCCATAAGTCGGGATGAGACTCCGGACAAAAAAAAGAGGCCATAAAAAAAGAGAAAGGCCCAAACAAGAAAAAGAGAGAAGGGACAATGCTACTATCCTTTTACCACACTTGTGCTTCAAAGTAGCACCTTGTTCTTCGTGTAGTGAGTCTCATATATTGTGCTTCAAAGTAGCACCAAGATCTTCATGATAGTGAGTCTCATAAGTTGTCTTTTTATACTAGTGGGAATTTTTCATTATAGAATTTGGCTTGTATATTCCAATGATGGGCTTCCTCAAAATGCCCTAGGTCTTCGTGAGCAAGCGAGTTGGATGCACACCCACTAGTTTTCTTTTGTTGAGCATTCATAGCTCTAGTGCATCCGTTGCATGGCAATCCCTACTCCTGATATTGACATCAATTGATGGGCATCTCCATAGCCCGTCGATTAGCCTTATCAATGTGAGACCTTCTCCTTTTTTTGTCTTCTCCACACAATCCCCATCATCATATTCTATTCCACCCGTAGTGCTATATCCATGGCTCGCGCTCATGTATTGCGTGAAGGTTGAAAAAGTTTGAGATTATTTGAGTATGAAACAATTGCTTGGCTTGTCATCAGGGGTATAGAAGTTGGGAACATCTTCGTGTGACGAAAATGAAGCATAGCCTAACTATATGATTTTGTAGGGATGAACTTTCTTTTGCCATGTTATTTTGAGAAGACATGATTGCTTTGATTAGTATGCTTGAAGTATTATTATTTTTGTGTCAATATGAACTTTTGTCTTGAATCTTTCGGATCTGAATATTCATATCACAAGTAAGAAGAATTACATTGAAATTATGCCAAGTAGCACTCCGCATCAAAAATTCTTTTTTTATCATTTACCTACTCGAGGACGAGCAGGAATTAAGCTTGGGGATGCTTCATACGTCTCCAACGTATCTATAATTTTTGATTGCTCCATGCTACTTTATCTACTGTTTTAGGCAATATTGGGCTTTATTATCCACTTTTATATTATTTTTGGGACTAACCTATTAACCGGAGGCCCAACCCAGATTTGTTGTTTTATGCCTATTTCAGTGTTTCGAGCAAAAGGAATATCAGACGGAGTCAAAACGGAACGAAATCAACTAGAGAAGTTAATTTTGGAAGGAAACCAACCAGATGGGCTTGGAGTGCACGTCAGGGGATTCCCGGGCTGCCCACGAGGGTGGGGGGCGCCCCCTGGGCGCGCCCCCTTACCTCGTGAGCACCCCGGAGGTCCACCGACGTACCCCCTGCACCCATATATACCTACGTACCCTAAAAATTCCAGAACAGAAGATAGATCGGGAGTTTCGCCGCTGCAAGCCTCTGTAGCCGCCAAAAACCAATCGGGACCCTGCTCCGGCACCCTGCCGGAGGGGGAACCCATCACCGGTGGCCATCTTCATCATCCCGGCGCTATCCATGACGAGGAGGGAGTAGTTCACCCTCGGGGCTGAGGGTATGTACCAGTAGCTATGTGTTTGATCTCTCTCTCTCTCGTGTTCTCTCTCGTGTTCCTCTATGGCACGATCTTGATGTATCCCAAGCTTTGCTATTGTAGTTGGATCTTATGATGTTTCTCCCCCTCTACTCTTTTGTGATGAATTGAGTTTCCCCTTTGAAGTTATCTTATCGGATTGAGTCTTTTATGAGAACACTTGATGTATGTCTTGCCATGATTATCTATGGTGACAATGGGATATCATGTGCCACTTGATGTATGTTTTGGTGATCAACTTGCGGGTTTCGTGACATTGGGAACCTATGCATAGGGGTTGGCACACGTTCTTGACTCTCCGGTAGAAACTTTGGGGCACTCTTTGAAGTACTTTTATGTTGGTTGGATGAATCTGAGATTGTGTGATGCATATCGTATAATCATGCCCACGAATACTTGAGGTGACAATGGAGTATCTAGGTGACATTAGGGTTTTGGTTGATTTGTATCTTAAGGTGTTATTCTAGTATGAACTCTATGATGGATCGAGCGGAAAGAATAGCTTTATGTTATTTTACTACGAACTCTTGAATAGATAGAACCGAAAGGATAACTTTGAGGTGGTTTCGTACCCTACCATAATCTCTACATTTGTTCTCCGCTATTAGTGGCTTTGGAGTGACTCTTTGTTGCATGTTGAGGGGTTGTCATATTATCTATCTATGTTATTATTGTTGAGAGAACTTGCACTAGTGAAAGTATGAACCCTAGGCCTTGTTTCCTATCATTGCAATACCGTTTACGCTCACGTTTATCACTTCTTACCTTGCTGTTTTTATTATTTCAGATTACAAAAACCTATATCTACTATCTATTTTGCACTTGTTTCACCATCTCTTCGCCGAACTAGTGCACCTATACAATTTACCATTGTATTGGGTGTGTTGGGGACACAAGAGACTTTTTGTTATTTGGTTGCAGGGTTGCTTGAGAGAGACCACCTTCATCCTATGCCTCCTACGGATTGATAAACCTTAGGTCATCCACTTGAGGGAAATTTGCTACTGTCCTACAAACCTGTGCACTTGCAGGCCCAACAACGTCTACAAGAAGAAGGTTGTGTAGTAGACATCAGCACACCAATACGGAAAGCTAATCATTTGAAGAACATGGCGGTTTATTGTGTTGTCACCTTTCTCACTAACTCTACCTCAAGCCACATTGTGAACTGGTCGATTGCTATGTACAAGAACTCAAAGCCCCCGATGGCATAGGGGAAGTGGCCGAGGATGTTGAGCCCCTAGACCTAGAAGGGCAAGGAGAGAGGAATCGTCTGAAGAGCTTGAGATGGCTGATAAATGTTCTTGGCGTGGAATAGGCATGCTTCGCATCTTATCACTACAGCCACTGCATCTTGAAGGGCCCTCGACCGATAGAAACCTTGACGGAAAACCTTGCCGATAAGCACGCGGGAGCCACACACCCCTTCATGTACCTCTGCCACCAGCTTCTGTCCAACTTCCTGGCAAATGCACTTCAATTTCACCCCATTTGGCCTCTTTTTGTATAGAATGCTATCAACAAACTGATACATAGTTGACTGGCGGGCTACTTTCTCAACTTCTTCTTGTTCATCGGGAAGTTGACATGTCTGAAGGTAATGGACTATATGATGTGCCCATGTAGAAGCCTGTGGCTCGACGACAAGGACGAAATCCATATCTTCCGCTGTGGGT
>NC_041391.1:357386951-357433526 GCF_002162155.2 Triticum dicoccoides | reverse complement strand
TGGGTGAAAGTGCTAGTTATCGACTAGACGGGGGGGGGGGGGTGAATAAGCGATTTTTATGAAAGTCTTGAAAATACGAGGTCTTTGAAGACCACCAGTTAATTAGAACCTATATGATATGCAGCGGGAGATTAAACTACACTAGACAAGCAATAGTCAAGCAAGCAATACAGTGAATGCTCGAAGACTAACAACAACTAGGTAGAGAGGATCAGAATGGAAGATAGTGTGAAGCCAAACAGTTACAAGTCTTTCACAAAGTGAAGTCAAATAGATCAGACAAGCAAGAAATGACTTCACAAAGACAAACTGAAAAGTAGGGAAGGTAGGGGATAGAACCAGTTGCCTGGTGAAGACAGGATTTGGTAGACCAATTCCAGTTGCTGTGACAACTGTACATCTGGTTAGGGAGGCTGATATTGAACTCATAAGACTTTGTCTTCACCTTATTCCCCTAGATCTAAGTGTTGGTGTCAAAACCGACAGATCTTGGGCAGGGGGTCCCGAACTGTGCGTCTAGGGATCGAAGGTAACAAGGAGGCAGGGGACACAATGTTTACCCAGGTTCGGGCCCTCTTAATGGAGGTAAAACCCTACTTCCTGCTTGATTGACTATGCTGAATATAGGGGTTACAAGAGTTGGTCTACCTCGAGATCGTAATGGCTAAAACCTAGATGTCTAGCCTGTATGATTGTAATCTTGCCCTATGGACTAGATCCTCTGGTTTATATAGACACCGGAGGGATCTAGGTTTGTATAGAGTCTGTTATAGAAGAAGGAAAATACATGATCCGAATGTCAAGCTTGCCATCCATGCAGAGGAGAGTCCCATCCGGACACGGGGAGGGTTCTTCTATCTTGTATCCTCATGGCCCACCAGTCCGGCCTACTCACATAGCCCGGACGCCCGAGGACTCCTTAGTCTAGGACTCCCTCACTAAGGACACACAGTCCTCGCCCTATCACTCAGGTAAGCCTTCAAGGTAGACTTCCAAGCCTACACAGACTCCGTTCACGGGCGATTCACAATGACTCTTGGATCCTTAGAATGTGACGCCTAACCAGCTAGAGGATGCACAGTCCTCAGGTGTAACAAGTCTTCAGGTCACGCGGACAGAAAGACTTCAGTGATGCCTAATACTCTTTGGATTTGGGTGTTTTGGGCTTTGTCCTCGCAAGGATCTCTCTCTCTCTCTCTCAAAGGCTCCGGAGGTGGGTTGCTCTCAAACGACAAAAGCCGTGCACTAACTCTAAGCAGCCACCAAATTATGGTGTAGGGGGTGGGCTATTTATAACCAGAAGGCAGCCCGACCTGATATGTCTGAAATGACCTTGGGTCACTAAGGAACCAACACATGTCCAATGGTTGGATTTCAAACACACGCGGCATCTTGGCTTGGGCTACAAGCAAAGCTGACTCATCCAACTCTAGATAAGATTTGCCCTCATTGTCTTCACTCGAAGACATAGGATTTTGGTCAGCATCACTTCAGTCATCTGACTTTGTTCACTTGGACCCCACTTAACAGTACGGTGGTTCCTATGACTCAAGAAAGAATAAAAGGAATCTACAAAAGAAATTATGTCTTCGCACTCCATAGTCTCCAAGTGAATGTCTTCATTGTCATTATCTTCAACGTGAATGTCTTCACGAATGACCATTGTCTTCAATGTCTTCATACATTTTTATGGGTCATCTTTGGTAGGTAAACGAATCAATGAGGGACTACTACCTGTGTTATCCTGCAATTCTCACAAACACATTAGTCCCTCAGCCACATTTGTCATCAATACTCCTAAACCAACTAGGGGTGGCACTAGATGCACTTACAATCCCCCTTTTTCTTGATTGATGACAAACTGGTTGAAGTTTTCAACGGGGATAAAGGTATGTGAAAGTTTAAGTAAATAGGCATTGTCTTCATAGGTTAAAAGAGTCTCCCCCTGAAGATGTGCATATAAGTAGTTTGCCTTTGAATGCAAATGCACACGGCAGGTTTTGCTTTGTGGAGATCTTCTTCAACCATGAAGACAATTCATCATGCATATATGGAAGTAATCAAGATAATGATATGCATAATGAGAAATGGACGTCTACGGAATGACTTCATGCGGAATTTATCATCGCATCACAAGGTAGCAGCAAAAGTAGCAGATGACCATCAAGTTTAAGCGTTACAACTGAAAAAACCAAAAGTTTCAAGAACGAGAGTTGTAGGACTTAGTAAAAATAAGCAACCGACCCATGTGGACCCGCTTGAAGGCTATCAACTCATATGCTTCTCCCCCTTTTGTTAGTAAGGACCAAAAAGGTTTGAAGACATAGAGCATCTTCTTGCTCCCAGTCGGAGAAGATGTTGGTGCTGCTGGGTCGACGCTGGAGTTGGGCGGTGCAGAGGGGCCTGGTGCAGAATCATGATGCAGTGGAGCCATCGCTAGAGAAGTGGCGTCCTCCTCTTCATCTATGACTCTTGCAACAACAGTTGTAGCCGAAGATGAATACTCTGAATATTCAATGGAAGGAGTTGGATGCCAGCTTGCTGATGGAGGCCTGGAATCAAACTTGAAATGTTCAGTGAAGCCATCTTCATAAATATCATCTTTAGAACAGAGCAGAGTGAGGCTCTTCCAGGACTGCCGACAGGCTTCATGTGCAACGAATGAATTCTTGGTAGCCAGATTGCGAATGTGATTGACATCAGTAAGAAGACTCTACATCTGGCGCTTCAGCCAGTCGTGATGCCTATCCTGCTTCTGATGAAGTGATACAAGAACTCTCGGTCGCTGAGAAAACGAGGACATTTCTGAGGCCTTTGAGCTATAGTGCTGGCAGTTGCACTTGTATCTGCAGATGTGGTAGGCGTAGCTGGCCAGCCAGAGGACCATCAGGAGCAGGAGGATTAGGCACATGTACTCCATCAACTTGTTGTGTGAAGCTTTGAAATGCAGCATTGTGTTCATGCACTGCTTTCTTGGTAGGCTCAGTGTAGATGGCTTTATATGACATATCAACATCAGGCAAGAATATAACATGATTGCGTGCTAAAGGTTGATAGTGGACAGTTGAGTGAAGCTTGATCAGCTGCATAACCCATGGAGCATAAAACTTGAGGCCAAGAAGATCAATGCAAGAAGCATCCAACTATCTCATGAAGAAGTCTTGAGTGTTCAATGTGATGCAATTGATTATGTAGAAGACCAATGTCTTGATGGTGCCTTCGAGTTTGGCATCAGAAGAGTTGCCTTTGATAGGCCACAAGGTACGCCTCAGAATATGATAGATGGTGCGGGGCAAGTACTCGAGGTATTTAACATAGAACTCCTTGGGATATTCAGCATCTATAGGCAAAGGCTTCATCATACTGAGCATCTGACTCATATTTGGCTCAGGCTTCTGAAAAATGCTCTGCAGTTCACTGGCATGAAGCTGACAACCTGGTTCATAGAGATCACCAGGAGTGGTCTGGGAAGGTAGCTCGATGATATCTTGAGCTTTGGCTTCATGATGAACATGGCCTGTCATCCACTCAAGGACCCAAGTCTTCGGATACCTGCTGTAGCCTCGGATGTGTAGCGTAGCATAGAACTGCAGCATAAGCTCTTCATTCCAATGTTCTTTGTCAGTGACGAACAAAAGCAGCCCCACTCCTAGAAAGCAGTCAAGAGCCTCTTCAAGGCATGGCAGCCCAGCACTTCGCAGTCAAGATGCTGGTGAGGAAAAATCATGTCTTGATTGTACAGTATGCAGGAGTAGTAGTTGCGTTGCTGATGGCTCCAGAACCTATCGGAGGTTATTTTTGGCTTTGAGTAGGGGTTATTGGCGCTTTCAAAGAAGGTGTGGTGCTCCCTGAAGCTTAGCACACTGAAAGATCCTTGAGTTGTTACTGCACTGGGAAGCATTGGCAGCCTAGGCTTCGGCTTTCACGTGTGAGGCCTTTATGCTCAACATGATAGTCATATTGTGGACCTGGAGCAGTGGGTGGAATCATAATAGGCCACCTCAAGTAACAAGCTCACCAGGATTGTAAGCAAATTCCATGGTATGAGGCACTGTGGGAGGAGCGGCTACATTAGAAGTGGTTGGCTACACATTTTCTTCTGTGGTAGCATTGACTTCAAGCTCCACATTGTTTTTAGCCAAGACTGCGTCATTGGCTTCAGTAGGGATAGTGATGGTGGCTGTATTAGCTTCAACATCAGTAGCTTCATGAGCAGGGGGTGTAGCACAATCACATTCTATTCGTGAACAACTAGATCACTTTAGGGGGGATAGCTTCACGATTATCTTCTTGTTCTTCATTGACTGATGCAACCTGAATATCTTCAGCCACTTTGGCTTCAGATTCTTGAGCAGACGTAGAAGGGATGGCTTCAGGAAACACTTGACGTGCTACTAAGCTTTGTTGTTGCACATCCTCTTCAGGAATGCTGAACATGGAGACCTGGGGCCTAGGGCCTTTGCGAAGCCTTTAGAAAGAGGGCGACACTTGTGGTGAAGGAATGGTATAATCCATGTCTTCGGGTGTTTCTTGAGGTGTCTCAAGCACTGGAGTGCTGACTTGAGCTGTTGGAGTGCGGGGAATCACTTCATGTAGTGGAGAGTTGGGGTGGTGCTCTTCCCAAAACACATCTTGTGTGATTGGCGTTGTGGGACCGCCAATACTTAGCAATTCACTGCTCGTAGGAGAAGGCGATGATCCATAGGATTCATCTGGATCAGATTTGTAAATCTCATATAGATTTGGGGGCAGATCCAGAGCAGTGTTGCCACAACGTTGCCTTCCACCTTTCTTGCCAAATTTATCAGATGCCATTGAATTCAGATTGAATGGCTTGACATCTGTGATTGGCTTCAGACGACTCGTCAGGCAGGAATTAGCTTCAGGAGATTCAATATGATGTTGTAAGAATTCTGCAAATGAGTGCAGACTATGAGAACCAAGGGATTCTCCCACAGACATGTACCTAGACAGCATTAGAGATGCGAGGGAAGGGGATGTCATATGCATTCTCAGAAGATTTTGAAGACAAATCAGTTTGAAGACATTGACCTCACAGTGTGGAGATATTCACTTAGTTAAAGTGAGTTGGTTCCAGATTTGTATGAATCCATGAATAAGTACAAGTGAGGAATCTAACTAGTTATGAGGCATAAGTGAATATACTTGCAAGTTATGAGATGCAGAAACAGAAAGAAGTAGATTTTGCAAGTGTAGAAACTACTTTTGGAAGAAGTTGACAGATTCAACGGATCAAACAGGTGGTAAAAAGTGACTTTTATTTATCGCACGAAGAACTGCTAGATGAGGCCAAGAGGATGCTAAGTAGCCCAATCTCCCGCGCCTTGACTTGGCGGTGGAAGGCACCTACGGCGGCGGCGGAGAAGTCGATGCGTGCGGCCGGCGTGAAGACAACGTCGGAGAAGTTGCGGCAGCTAAGCGCGTCAACTCCGGCAGCGACGGAAGCTAGCGGTAGCACTAGGGTATGAGTGAGATGGCGAGGTGGAAGAGGAGATAATGACTACGAGGGGAGATGTATTTATAAGGAGGAGGGCGGCGCAGTGTAATTACGCTGGTGCCCCTAGCAGTTCACATTGGGATGACACGTGGCAAGCATGCATCTTATTGAGAGTTGAGCCAGGCTCCCACACGCGCCTCGTTTGTCGGGTGGACGTTCCGGCTTCTCCGGTTTTCAGGCAAAATAGATAAGAGCATTAAAAGTGATTTTAAATGTTTGTCTATCTATCTTTAGCTGACAAGGACACAGTGAAGATATTCGACACATGTCAACCTAATGCATATGAAGAGACATAGAGAATTTGAGGGATAAGGATAGAAGGGGTTAGGGTCCGATCACACTCACTTGGTTCAAAAAAATAGCAACGTTGAAGACATAGCTATAAGTGAATGTTGTAGAGGACAGAATAGATATAAGTATATATAAATTAGTGAAGACCAAAACAACATTGCGAAGATAAACCATGAACATAAATCAATGTTGAAGACAACCCAAATATCAAGATAATGCAGTCATGACGCCAAATGAAAAACCTTCAAGAAAAGGGTGGTGGTGGCATTATGCACCGTATAGGAAATATTAGACCCAGAGATGACGCACAATTATCGTGGCGCTCCGAAGTCAAATTCCACATTAATATATTCACACTCAGAGGGTAAGTCTTCATTAATTGAAGATATATGTTACTTCGTGTGTTGCACATCTAAGTCATCAACATGCATAAGCTTTAGGATGTGTGTCCATTCACAGGACATTTGAGGATTCTAAGATATTTAGCTCACACTGCAGCCTCCAAAACCTTTCCTCATCCAAGGGCTTTGTGAGGATATATGCCAATTGATTTTCAATGCTGATATGAATTATATCAATGTCTTCCTTCATGACATGATCCCTGAGAAAGTGATGACGAATCTCAATGTGCTTTGTGTTCTAGTGCTGAACTGGATTGTTAGCAATCTTGATGGCGCTTTCATTGTCGCAGTAGAGTGGCACATGCTTCAAGTTGATGCCATAGTCTTTGAGAGTTTTCTTCACCCATAGAGGCTAAGCACAACAAGATCCAGTAGCAATGTATTCAGATTCAGCACTGGAGAGTGATACACAGTTTTGCTTCTTTGAAGACCAATAGACAAGAGATCGTCCGAGAAAGTGACATGTTCCTGATGTGGACTTTGATCAACTTTGTCACTAGCATAATCAGCATCTGAGAATCCAACTAGATCAAACGCTGAGCCCTTTGGATTCCATAATCCTAGTTTTGGGGTGTGAGCCAAATATTGAAGAACTCGCTTCACCGCAAGGTGATGCGATTCCTTTGGTGCTGCTTGGAATTGGGCACACATGCAAATTCTAAGCATATATCTGGCCTAAATGCACATAAGTACAATAAAGAACCAATCATGGAGCAGTATACCTTTTGATCGAACTCTTTACCATTGTCGTCCAGATGGCTTTTGGTTGGCATTGGCGTCATGAACCCTTTGCAGTCTTGCATTCCAAACTTGTTCAGGCAGTCCTTGAGGTATTTCTCTTGTGATATGAAGATGCCCTTTCTCTGTTGGCGGATTTGAAGACCAAGAAAGAACTTTAGCTCTACCATCATGGACATCTGATATTTCTCTTGTATCATATGCCCGAAATCATCACTGTATCTCTTATCAGTGCAGCCGAAGATAATGTCATCCACATAGATTTGGCGCACAAATAGTTTACCATCATATGTCTTCGTGAAGAGAGTGGGATCTAGAGAACCAGGTTTGAAGCCTTTGCTCTTCAAGAAGTCTTTGAGTGTGTCATACCAAGCGCGAGGTGCTTGTTTGAGGCCATATAGTGCCTTGTTGAGCTTGTATACCATATCAGGATGCTTTGGATCCTCAAAACCAGGAGGTTGAGCAACATACACTTCTTCTTCGATTTTTCCATTGAGGAAGGCACTCTTCACATCAATTTGGTACAGAAGAATATTGTTGTGGTTAGCATAGGTTAGCAGTATATGAATGGCTTCAAGACTAGCCATAGGAGCAAAGGTTTCATTGAAGTCAATTCCTTCCACTTGTGTGTAACCCTGGGCAACAAGGCGAGCTTTGTTTCGAACAACTTGTCCATGTTCATCTTGCTTGCTGCGAGATCCATTTGGTGCCAATGATATTGTTCTTGTGAGGATCAGGTCGTTTGACAAGCTCCCAGACATTATTGAGCTCGAACTGTTGAAGCTCTTCTTGCATAGCCTTATCAACTTTCTTGGGTTCAGATATAGAGACAAAAGCAAAGTGTCCGCAGAAGTTTTCTAGTTGCCTAGCTCTTGATCGAGTAAGGGGACCAAGTGCATTAATGCTATCAATTATGTTCTCAATTTGGACTCATTTGCAACCTGAGGATGAACTGGACGAAGATTTTGCTCATGCTGATCATATGTTTCATCTTCAGCATTGGCTTTAAGCTGAGCATTGTCTTCATGTTGATTAGGTGCTGAAATGATGATTTCATCTTCAGCACGTTCCTCGGTGGGTATGATTTCTCCAGTACCCATTAGCCTGATAGCTTCACTTGGTGTGGCTTCATTGTGACAGCCTGGTTTTTGCGCTCTTTTCTTTTTCTAAATTTCATTTGGTTTTGATTTGAAATTTGGAGTTTGAATCACTTTAGTAGGACTTAAACACTTGGGCATCACCTAGCTCTCACCCAAGTGACTCATTTCTCTCCCAAGCCATCATTTCTTCTCTGGTCTACCTCAAAATAATATCATGAATATTTTTCTTAAATGAAAAATATTCATTTTCCTCTCCAAAACCCTAACTACAAACTTGTGCTCCAAAGCAACCCCAAATTTTCTTGCCCACAAAAATCTGAGAAAATTCACAAAAATCCTTTGAACCCTAGGGCACCTCCCAGAGCGAAAATATTGCATCACTTTTTGGAATATTTTTGCTACAGAAAATATTTTTTGTTCTAGACAGAAAGGGTAGTTTCTACAGTAACTACCATTTTACTTGCTCCAATGCTACTGCATTTTCTTGTGCATCACTACCCTCCTAGATGATTGCTAACCCCCATAGCACAGCTCCCAACTCCTAGCTATTTAACCATAGTAAGCTCTCAAATTTACTGACCAGGAACTTACCACGAAGTAAAACTCCAGCTAACAGCACCTGAGCTCGACTCAAAGCCTTGGCCCTAACCTAAATACTAAGGACTACACGCTAGACATGAAAATTGGGGCCGGCCGTGGCTCTATGCCATAGTGCACGCGGTTACCACGCATGTGCATGGTGCCAGCATGCTTGTCGCCGCACTCTGAGTGTCGCCAAGCGCTCTATTCGGTGCGTGCTCGCTTTCCCGCCTACCTAACCTCACCAAACCTCACCACCATCATTGTCTCGACTCCATTAACTTCCCCCTGGCGCTCGCCGATGCCGGAGCTCGCCGCAGCAAGCACGGGAGTGGTCCGGCCAACCCAGCAGTGCGCTGTGCACTATGTTCGTCGCCACCCACTTGTTCCTGTGCTCGTCTCCGCCCGCTCACAGTGCCCACGTGAGCTGCGTCGCCTTCCCCCTCACTCGCTGACGTCGTTCGTCGCCAGGCGTAGTGTCCAGGTGTCCTCCGACGGAGCCCGAACCCCTCACCTCGCTCGGCTATAAATCCAGCCCTCCCCAGCACTCTCGAGCATCACTAGCTCCACTCACACACTCCACAAGCCAGTAGGAAGCTGTCGCCCGACCGGGAAGGCCTCGGGCCGCTGTCCCCGAGCTCGAGCTCGCCAGCGATCCCCTCTGTCTATCCTCACCACTCCGGCCCCTCCCAAGCTCAGGCGACTCTTCCAGAGCCTCCGCCATGCTTCAGTGGTGTCGTCCGACTCGGTGGAGCCACTAGGGCAGCCCCTCATCGCCGTCATCCCCAACTCCGGCGACCACAACTCTTTGCCACCGCTGGAGAAGCTCATTCCGTCGCCATCCGACCACACCTAGCTTTTCTATGGGTACGGGCAGGTGCGCCTCCCTCTTCTCCTTCAATCTATCCCTCCAGATCGGGCCAAGATGCCCTCCTCGCTGGCGTGTGCTCTGGTGAAGCTCCGTCGTGCCCTGTTTCCCTCTCCCCCTCCCTCTCACCTACCTAGCGGGGCCCGCTGTCAGCCACTCTGGCCGCGCCTGAAGCGGTACGAGTGGAGGTGCCCCGCGGGGTTTATGCCTTCGACGTCACCCCCCTATTCTGTTTATTTAAATTCATTTCAAATATTTCCAGAGAACTTGAAACAACCATAACTTTTTAACCATAAGTCCAAATGAATTGATTCTTTTTGCATTGTGTTCTGTATGAAAATCTCTAGCAGCACAACAAAGATAAGATTTTTCTCTGTTTCCTAGATTTTTTGGTGAATTTTAGAGTGTTTCTTGATGTTTTCTTTTTGTGTTTTTAATTGATTTCAGAAGGTGAAGCTTGTCTTGAGGATCACCAGGAGGTGTGTGAACCTCATCCGCACTAAGGCAAGCCACAACAACATTTTCATGGTGCCATTGCAATATTTGTGATTTATTTTCAACTTGAATGAATAATTTAGTTCATGCATTTAAATCACCAAAATAAATAACTATTTTCATTTTGTTGAAAGCTTGATTATGTTGACATGTTGGTTTACAGTAAGTTAAAGTTAACTAAGTTAGTTTAAGTCATTAGAAGTAAATAATTTTCTTATGAAAAAGAACTAGTTTGAATAATATTTTCTTGGGTAAGAAAATAATTATGCTAAGATATTTCCATGGTTAGTTTGCTGAATAATCATGACCAGATTAGTGCTATGAGTTTCTGATATGTTTGGTTAGTGCTTGGTATAATTGACCCGGTATTGTTCTTATGATTAGTGATGCATGTTACATGAGTGCATTTGGATGGCATATCATGACACCGATTATTTTTACTTTAAGTTGAACCTGATAATAACTCAACTTGAACATATCATTGATTGGGTCATGGTGCCACTGAATCGAGTTTTTCCCAGTGCAACCACATTTGCCTTTATGGGAAGGCCTTTATTCGGTCCGTTGTCAAGCCTCTGGTCGGTGCCTCTAACGAGGGAAGGTTATGGGCGTGTAGTACCCTGGTCCGGTAAGCAGACATAACTTTGTGTGCCCGTTGATGTTGTTATGGTACCTTATCCCCATTTGGGACCGTTTATGTTTTGCCACGGCGGTGGCCGTTGGTGTCTTTGGTAGACACGGGGCCACCCATGACTTAGCCCAGTGGAGAGTTAGTCGGAGTGTCCGGGAGAGTGTCATGCCAATGGAGGGGTTCTGTAGGAATGCCGTTGGTCCACCCGAATGGGAGTGCGAGGCCATGGGTTCCTTGGTGTGGGTACAGTGCGCTACCTCTATAGAGTGTATTTAATCTATCGATAGCTAAGTCCACAGTCACGGACACGCTCGAAAGTAGGTCACACCATGGGTCAATGTTTAAATAATCTTGCACACTAAATTAATAACCTAGCACAATTGGAAAGAGGATGGTTGGAAAACCATGTTAATGTTGATGACCAAGTTGTTGGTCCGTTTGTGATCCGAGAGAGATCACCATTTGGTCACGAGGTAACCCGTTTGATGACCAAGTTAGTTGTCCGTTTGTGATCCGAGAAAGATCACCGTTTGGTTACGAGGTAACCCATTTGTTAAGCAAGCCCGTGGGACTTGAGGCACGAGGTTTCATTCACTGCATCCATAGCATGATTTTGCATTGAGGATTAACTTCGTTAATATCATGATATTGTTTGTCATTATGTTTATGCTTGTTGTGAGCTTGCAAGTACATTCAATGTACTGACCCGGCGTGTCATGCCAGGTTTTAGGAAAGTTTCATTGGAACGGAGTGCTATTCGAGTCTAGATCATGTTCACATTGGTGTCCCTCAGCTATGGAGTGCCGCTTCGTCGTCGTTCCGCTACCATGTAGTTGTCATGATCGAGGCCCCCTTTATGTTCATTAAATAATGTACATATTGTTTAGCTGCACCGTGTGTGCTGCTTGGCCTCCTAACTTGTTGTAATATGAACCATGTTCCGCTAGCATCAATAAAGTGGTTGTTTTCTGTACCAAGATGTTGTGTGTTGCCAGAAGACATGGTCTATGGGATGACAATGCAAGGTAAACCGGTTGCTCTGAGCCAGGGTGCCAAAACGCTTGGTATCAGAGCCACGCTGACTGTAGGACACGCTAGACTACCACCGTGTTACTGGACGTTAGTTAGAGTAAAAGTTGAGTGACGATAGTGTTTGTAGCTGGTTGTTGCATCGCATGGACTTGGTTATTTTATTTCTAACCTACTAATGGTTGTGAGTGTAGATGGCTCCGGTGCCGTATCCGTGCCAGTTGCAGCTGATGCCATACACGTCGTCGCATCTCCTTCGCAACATGTGGCGTCGACTGTATCCTAACGGTGATGATCCAGTCTATCATGTGTACCGGAAGCGTCTAGCAGACTCAGTGTATGAGTATCACGCCGTGGTTACTCTATGCACCAGTTCATCTTCCAGCTCTTACACTCGTACTTCCAAGAGTGGTTTCGCTTCTACCACTTCTCAGGCTATCCAGTGCGCTGCATTTGAGGTCCTCTCGAGCTGCATTATAACAAGGTCCGAATGCAGAACCATCCAGGTTTCTACTACTATCCCTGCTTGCACGACAATGGTCGTGTCCGTTTTCCTACCATTGATCCGAAGTCTGATAGTACTGCTAGCCACCTTTCTCAATACATCACTGCTAGCTACCTTCTGATCCACGAGCTGGCTCAAGAGCTGACTCGTGCTCGCACTGTTTTAGCCGCTACTAGAGCTGTCACTACTCCATCGTCTACGGGATTTACTCCTTATCTTCCATCCAGTTCTAGCTGACCTATTTCATCGGTTACTCCTCCGAGTAGCTCGGGCACCTCGACCATGAATCCTCTTAGTGCTCCTGTTGAGTGGGTGTCTCTTCTCACTACCCCCGTAGCCCCGATGCTTCAACCCCATCCTGCACCTGCTCCGGAGGGAGAACCCTCGAGGCAGCGTTGTCATGTTACTTTTAACCCGAAGGTCTCGGTTAACATCGTCAGTTCAGGATCCGAGTCCGCTTCAGGAGAGGACACCGCAGCACCAACAGAGCATTAGGGCGCTCGAGTATTTGCAGTTGTCAGGTTGATGTACGGATGTAGTCGTATGAGTCATCACGTTCCATTTGATGTATGAGAGTAGTTGAGCTTATTATGTCATTTGTCTTTTATGTACGGGTCTATGTATAATTATGTTGGAACTCTCTTCTTTTCGATGTGTTTCCTTTGGAATTTCGCTTTCTTTCGGGTTTTGTCACTGGCTTTTCCCCACTACTTTCTTTTTGGATGTTGCTCATTTCAGTTTCGTTCTCTTGGGAAAATCAATAGGATGACGCGGGGAGGCAGCAGTAGCTACGCTTGTGAGGATGTCCATGTTCGTCGTTCCGCACGACAGGCAGGACACTCCCCCGAGCCATAGGTTCCACCACCGCCTCCACCACCAAATCCGCCCTCCACCGAGCAAATTCTCCGTATGTTTGAAGAAAAATGAAATAATGATTTGATTGAAATGTTGAGAAGTGTGCAAGCTATGGTTGGATAGAATGGAAATAAGAATGGTCATCACTCCAAATTGTCAGATTTCCAGAGAACCAACCCTCCCAGTTTCAGTCAGGTTATTGATCCCTTGGACACAGAAGACTGGTTACGAACTATTGAGAAGAAGCTTGAGATTGCTCGTACTGAAGAAAATGACAAAGTCCCATTTGCAACTCATTATCTTGAAGGTGCTGCCGCAATATGGTGGGAAAATGTAAAAGCCATGTGGCCTGCTGATGAAGAAATCACCTGCACAAAATTCAAGGATCAGTTCCGTAAATACCATATTCCTGCTGGAATTATGAAAGTCAAGCCGCGTGAATTCCTCGCGCACCTCCAAGGAAGTCAGTTTATGAGTGAACATTTGAATAAGTTCAATCATTTGGCCTGCTACTCCTTTTATGAAGTGGCCACCAAAGAAAGGAAAATTGATAGGTTTCTTGGGGGATTAAACCAACATCTCCGAAGCACCCTCAGTATGTTTGATTTCACCGATTTCCAAACTCTGGTAAACAAGGCCCTCATGGCTGAGAAAGATGGTAGTCTCCGTATGTGTGTGGATTACCGTCAGCTGAATGATGTCACCATCAAGAACAAATATCCACTACCCAGGATTGATGACTTATTTGATCAGCTCAGTGGGGCAAAAGTGTTCTCCAAAATTGATTTGAGGACAGGATACCACCAACTCAACATTAAAAAGGAAGATATTCCTAAGACCGTGTTCACTACTCGGTACGGTCTTTATGAATATACCATTATGTCCTTCGGCCTTACCAATGCCCCTGCCTTCTTCATGCATATGATGAATAAATTATTCTTAGATTTCCTCGATAAATTTGTGGTGGTTTTCATCGATGATATTCTCATATACTCAAAAAGTGAAGACGAGCACAAAGGACACCTCTGAGCTGTCCTACGAAGACTTTGTGACCATCAACTGTACGCCAAATTCAGTAAATACGAGTTTGTCTCAAGCAAGTTGGATTTCTTGGGCATATACTATCCGCGGAAGGTATACCTATAGATCCAAGCAAGGTAAAGGACGTACTTGATTGGTTGGCGCCCACGACAGTATCTCAAATCTGGAGTTTCCTTGGATTAGCCGGATACTATCGTCAGTTCATTGAAGGTTTATCTAAGATTGCCAAGCCAATGACAGAGCTTCTCAAGAAAGATAAGAAATTTGAATGGACTGAGGATTGCGAGAAAAGTTTCAATGAGCTGAAAATCAAACTGACATCAGCACCTGTATTGACCCTTCTAGACATCTACCCGCAACTTTGATGTATACTGTGATGCTTCCAGACAAGGTATTGGATGCGTACTTATGCAAGATGGCAAGGTGGTAGCATATGCATCTCCGCAGCTGCGACCCCATGAAGGGAACTATCCTACTCGTGATCTGGAATTGGCCGTGGTGGTTCATGCTCTAAAAATTTGGAGGCGCTATCACATTGGAAAAAGGTGCCAAATATTTATTGACCACAAAAGCCTCAAGTACATATTCACTCAGCCAGATTTGAATCTCCGCCAATGCAGATGGCTTGAGTTAGTCAAGGACTATGATCTTGGAATTAATTACCACCCGGGTAAGGCCAACGTGGTTGCCGATGCGCTCAGCAGAAAGCCTGTCAGTTTAAATGCCATGGTGTAATCTGATACGTCTCCAACATATCTACTTTTCCAAACAATTTTGCCCTTGTTTTGGACTCTAACTTGCATGATTTGAATGAAGCTAACCTGGACTAACGCTGTTTTCAGCAAAACTGCCATGGTGTTGTTTATTGTGCAGAAAACAAAAGTTCTCGGAATGACCTGAAAATCCACGGAGATAACTTTTGGAAAATATAAAAAATACTGGCGAAATAATCAAGGCCAGGGGGCCCACACCCTGTTCACGAGGGTGGGGGGCGCGCCCCCTGCCTCGTGGGCCCCCTGGAGCTCCACCGACCTCGACTCCAACTCTATATATTCTGTTTCACGGAGAAAAAAATCAGAGAGGAAGTTTCATCGCGTTTTACGACACGGAGCCACCGCCAAGCCCTAATCTCTCTCTGGAAGGCTGATCTGGAGTCTGTTGGGGGCTCCGGAGAGGGGGATTCATCGCCATCGGTATCATCAACCATCCTCCATCACCAATTTCATGATGCTCACCGCCGTGCGTGAGTAATTCCAACATAGGCTTGCTGGACGGTGATGGGTTGGATGAGATTCACCATGTAATCAAGTTAGTTTTGTTAGGGTTTGATCCCTAGTATCCACTATGTTCTGAGATTGATGTTGCTATGACTTTGCTATGCTTAATGCTTGTCACTAGGGCCCGAGTGCCATGATTTCAGATCTGAACCTATTATGTTTTCATGAATATATGTGAGTTCTTGATCCTATCTTGCAAGTCCATAGTCTCCTATTATGTGTTATGATCCGACAACCCCGAAGTGAGAATAATCGGGATACTTCTCGGTGATGACCGTAGTTTGAGGAGTTCATATATTCACTATGTGTTAATGCTTTGGTCCGGTTCTCTATTAAAAGGAGGCCTTAATATCCCTTAGTTTCCATTAGGACCCCGCTACCACGGGAGGGTAGGACAAAAGATGTCATGCAAGTTCTTTTCCATAAGCACGTATGACTATATTCAGAATACATGCCTACATTACATTGATGAACTGGAGCTAGTTCTATGTCACCCTATGTTATAACTATTACATGACGAATCGCATCCGACATAATTATCCATCATTGATCCAATGCCTACGTGCTTTTCACATATTGTGCTTTGCTTATTTACTTTTCCGTTGCTACTGTCACAATTACTACAAAACTGCTGTCATTACTTTTGCCACTGTTACCATTACTATCATACTACTTTGCTACTAGATACTTTGTTGCAGATACTAAGTTATCCAGGTGTGGTTGAATTGACAACTCAACTTCTAATACTTGAGAATATTCTTTGGCTCCCCTTGTGTCGAATCAATAAATTTGGGTTGAATACTCTACCCTCGAAAACTGTTGCGATCCCCTATACTTGTGGGTTATAAAAACTATTTTCTGGCGTCGTTGCCGGGGAGCATAACTCTATTCTTTGAGTCACTTGGGATTTATATCTGCTAATCACTATGAGGAACTTTAAAGACGAAAGAACTAAGATTTTTCCCTCAACTACGAGGGGAGGTAAGGAACTGCCATCTAGCTCTGCACTAGATTCTCCTTCCGTTTTGAGTAAGCTTGCGACACCTAAACCTGCTACTGCTATGAATTCTGATATGTCACATGTTATTGAAGATGCCACTTCTGCTATGCATGATACTTATGATGAAACTACTTCAATGCTTGATACTACTTTGCCATTCGGTGAATTTCTAGATGAACAACTTGTTAGGGTTAGAGAGAATGAAATTATTGAAGATGAAATTATTGATGATAGTGATGATGAAGGTTCTCCCCCTAAGTATGAATTGCCTGTTGTTCCTGAGGGTTATTTTATGGATGAAGAAACTGCTAGAGATCTTTTTTGCTTGCAATGATAGATCTGATCTTAATAAGTTACTAGCTAAACTTAAACAGAAACTCTTAATGCTAGAATGAAATATGACCCTGATTTTGCTACTTCACCTATCTTTGTTACTGATAATGTCGTGGAATTAACACATCAGATGTCCTCATGGAAGAACTTAGTCGTAGAGCCATCGCGACGGATTAGCTTGAAGGGGTTAAACTGGACAAGGGACACGGGAGTTTTATACTAGTTTGGCCCCTTCGATGAAGGTAAAAGCTTACATCTAGTTGTGATGGGATTGATTGGGTTTCGATGACCAGGGAGCAAATACGCTTTGCCTGAGTCTCGAGTTGTTGTTTTCTGTCCCTGAACCGCCGCCGGGTCGTCCCTTTATATACATAGGTTGACGCCCAGCTGGTCTACAGAGTCCCGAGGCCGACTCATACAAAGTGTCCGGCTCGGTCTCTCCTTTCCTAACTTACAATACAAATTACTTAACCATGGCAGTTTACCACTATGGGCCCTAATCCGCCTTTGGGCTCCGGGCTTCTAAGTTTCTTTAGTAACACGTCATCTTCTGGGTCTTCGCGGGCTTCAACATAGTTGAGGGTGAACCGGGCCCTCCTCGCCTGTTTACGCTCAGTAGTTATATCCCCAACATTAGGCCCCAGATTGATTTGAACCTGTTCATGTCAATCTTCAATACTTAAAGAAATTCTGTGAACATCTCCTTATACTCTAGTAAACCGCCATGATGTCTTCTCCTGTAAACTTTGTTAAACCGCTGTGACGTCATCCTCTGGACACAAGAATGGATCATCATGACATCATATCTGTAAACAAGATTAAAAAGATTCCCTTCATTAATGGTATCTCGAAGATCGAGGTGACAGGCGCGCCCTCCTTGCCGCTTCAGGCTCCTCGATTCTTGCGCCTACCACTTATCCCTTTCTCCTTATAAATAAAGCCGGCGGGTCTTCCCATTCTCTCCCCTTGCCTCTTCTTCTTCCTCTCACGTATCCCCACTGCTCGAGCTCCGCCGCCGCCACAGAGCGCACCGTCGTCTTCGTCCCCGGCCGTTGCATCACCCTGAATCGAACCAGAGTTTGCGGCATCCCTCCGCAGTAGATCTGTACTGGTAAGTTTTCCCTTTCTGCATCTTTAGATCTATGCTAGGGTTAACGAGTTCATCTATACAGTTCCTCGTCCATCTCAGTTCTTTGTTTTTACTTCTGCCATGGTTTCTTTGATCCAACAGTAGCGTAAATCTCGTGCGGTAGTTGCTCCGCATCCATTTTCTGTATTAGTAGATCTTCCTTCTTTGTAAAGAATCCTCAGTAGAGCGCACGACCTTCTCTGTTCTGCTTAACGCCATTATAGGTCGCATAAATTTTTATTTATTGAAGCATGGTAGATCTAAATTAATTTCATCATTGTGTGAAACCTGTTTCTGTCAACGCTTAGCAGATTTTGATCTCTGGCTCCTCCACCTAAGGGCGGTTTAAACCTATAATAGTTGGTAATCCGCCATATATCATTAGCCCTCACCTTAAACCGCCATCTTGAACAGAATAGCCACTTCCGGTTTATCTCACATTTATGCCTTGGTCAAATTTCCCGGTTTAACATCAATTAATACTCTTGAACCATCAATCGTAAACCGGCCTTCATTTTACCTTTACAGTTTGTTGTCCAAGATGACCAAATAATTCGCCTCTTGCAACTGGGTTCCGTCTCGGATTACGGAAACGCAGATCAATGGATATGTAGTAACGGGTGCTTTAGCCTCAAAAAATGTCCTTCATTGGCGGGTTCATGGCCCTGAGTGCCCTCTTGAGCCTCAAGATGGAGAAGTTATTGTTTTTATGCAGCACCTAGACTAGGGCTTCAGCCCTCCCGGATCAAAAAATTTCCGGGATGTCCTTGCGAGCTTCCAACTCCATCCACAAGATAGTGGACCAAATTCTGTATCAAATATATGCAACTTTCAAGTATTTTGTGAAGTTTACCTTCAAGAAGAACCATCTGTTGAGCTCTTCTGGGACTTTTCCATCTAAACCGCCGAACTGAGTTTTCTGATGGTCCTAACACGGAACTTGGCGGGGTATCAATCTAGAAGAGGAAGGAAGTTCATTTCCCACATGCCTCACACCACAGTCATCCCAAAGATTGGAACCACACTTGGTTTTATTGTCAGAACACTGCCCCTGCTGGAGAAAATCCCTTGCCGGGTTACCGCCCTCACCGGCTTAGCAACGGGCACCCATTACCTCGACGATTGACTGCCAAAGAACGGCAAACTTACGCACCTCAACTCGCCAAGATCCGGGCTCTATTGGCCAACAGTTTGACTGGTGTTGATCTCATTCGCTGTTGGGTGAAATGGCACATCCTGCCCTTAAGTCGCCGCCCCGGATTAATGCATGAGTATACCGGCGACGCCAAGGACCCTCAGCGATTTAATGACATAGAAATGACTGATGACGAAGTCACCGAATCGGTGAAGAAGATGTTAGACGAACCAATCGCCGCATGCAGCCAAACCGGGTTGGCCCCCTTCTACACTACCAACAAACCACCAACGGTAAAGATGTTAACTTTCTGCTTTCTTGATCCGCCTCCGCTTTAACTTTGTTCTAATAAATATTTGTTTAACTTTTATAGGCCAATAGTTCCTTTTGGAAAAGGAAGGCTTCAGATAAACCGGCAAGGGCTCCTCGTCCAAAGAGCAAAGTTATAAAGAGAGCAGCCAAGAAGAAGATCGGCGAAACTGCTGATCCGCCCAAGGATGTTGAAGATTCGGATGAAGAGGTAGAACTTGACTCCCTTGGTTCCCTTTTCATACATCTTATTAACAATGACTATTATCAGGATGATGCGGAGGTCAGCCGTGTGTACCATGTTGAGGTAATCTCTCTTTCCTCTGATTCAGATCTTGTGCCGGTTCGAAGATTTCGCCGTGCAGTTCGGAAAGTGAAATACTCTCACCCTCTTGCTTATTTGGATCCAAAATTTTCTTTGAAGACACTGCAACCTGAAGGGCGTCGCACAACCTGACATAGTGGCCAACAAGTCACCTCTTCCGATTTACCAGACACACCAACCCGGAAGCGTCGTCCAGAGGTTACTTGTTCTCCCAAAAAACTTTATCCTTTGAAGGGTTTCTTCCGATACCCACTTAAACCGTCTGATCCGAATTACCAGGCGTCTTCCAACTGTCTGGCGGTTCATCAACCACTCAGCTGCCTCCCCTCAAAACCGTCACTGGGTAAGTGCATTATTTTTTGGTTTGTTTCTTCATGTACCGGTTTATCATACTAATCTTTATTTTGATGTTGTAGCGCCAAGGCCTGTTTGAGCAAGAAAGCCAAGACCAGCGGCCCCACTGATGATGTTGATCCGGAGAAGACCCCAGAAAATGCTGGCGAAAATCCTGATGTTGTCATAGATGACTCTGCTCCGCAAGACCCAGCTACTGATGCTAATCCGCCGGAGGCTGACCCGGCTACACATGTTGATACATCAAGTCCACGTGCCACACCTCCCAGTCCAGTAGCTGATCCGCTGAATTCAGCTCCTAATCCACCAAGCCCTGCTGCCAATCTGCCAAGCCCTGCTGCCAATCCGCAAAGCCCAATGAAAGATAATGTCAATCCACCGAGCCCAGCCAAAGATGATGATGATGTTATTGTCATTGGCACTGCTTATACCGCCCCAGGTAATCCAGTTGCTTTATCAAAACATACTGCCAAGGACGAATTTGCTGTTATGGGCAAGGGGAAGGGGAAGACCAATTTATCAAGCTATGCTAATCTTCCTGCTCAAGATATTCATTCCAGATTCTTGAACCGGCTTTACACCAGCCGAGATTATGAGGCTGGTTTGGTGAATCTGATGAAGGAATGTTATGAGGTAACCTTCCAAACACCTTCATCTTTATTCTGTACATTCATTGTATTGTAGCCCCCAATTGCCGGTTTATCTCTTGAAGATAAACCGGGACTTTAAAGATAAAAAACACTTCGATGTCGTAGCCCCCAAGGGCCGGTTTGTCTTGTGAAGACAAACCGGGACTTTTATATTCCATTCTGTACTTTGTTGACTTTCCTTGTATATTTTCTTGACCAAACAGACATTAGCCCCCAAGTGCCAAGATTAAAACTTGTATTGATCTTTGGGACTTCAAACAATCAGTAGTAAAGAAGCAAGTCACATTAGCCCCCAAGTGCCAAGTGTATAACTTGTTATATGCTTGGGACTTTTGATAAATTATTGACATGCTCCTCATCTTACTATGGCAGGCTGATATAAATCACCAAGGCTCTCAAATTGTCGATCTTCAAGAGAACATCAAGTCCCAACAAGCGGAAACGTCCAAGGAAAAAGATGAGCTTAAAACCGCTTTGGCAGCCATGGAACAACTCAAAGAAGGGTTCAAGACGGAGCGTGCCAACTGGGAGACTGAAAAGAATGCATTGCTGAAGCGGGCGGAAGATGCCGAGTCAGCTCTTAAACTGGTGGCGGAGGAGCTAACTGGGTTGAAGCGCCAAGTCAATGCCATGACTTCTGCAGTGTTTGGTAAATACTCCTGCCAAGGCTTCTGCAATGACCATTTTTGTAATTTGCCGGTTTAACATGAAATTCTTAAATCGGTGCAGGTGGCCGCATTGCTCATCTAGGTTCTGACATGCGGATGAAGCTGAAGGCAGCATATACTCTGATTGAACAACTATATACCGGTGCCCAACGGGTTATCTGTGCAGCCTCATACAATAATCCTGCCCCGACATTGATCAAGGACACTCTGGCAAGGTTATCAATGACGCCAGCACAGATAGAAGAGATGAAGCGATCCGCTGCCAGGGCTGGTGCTTTGTTGGCCCTTACTCGAGCCAAAGCATGGATTGCTGACCTGGATCTGGTTGATATTGCCAAGGGTTTTCCTAGTGAACAAGAAAACGGGGCAGAGTTTGATAACGAAGCCCTCAAAAATGTGACAAGGGCGATGCGTCCTCTGGCGAGTCAATTGGCAGGAGAAGCGAACTTGACTGTTCACCTGTCCTTCTATGATGCCAACAACAAACAGATTGACATTGTCATGCCAGAAGTGCAAAATCTTATCCCGCCAATTCGTAAGCACACTTACGCCCCTGATGTTGATCCGGCTGAACTTATAAGTGAAGAGGCTGTCCTTCAGGCTTTAACCCGGATTGACTGGACCACCGTTGACTTCCAGCCATTGGATGGGGAGGAGAAGGCTGAACCGACGCCAGATGATCCATCAACTTCACGTCAACATGGTGATGAGGCTTGATCCGGCAATCTGGCTGATGCTTCATAAACTTTGTTCTGTGGAAAAAAACAATTCCGTATTTTGGGCCTTAAAGCGCCTTGTAATGGGCTAGTTAAAATACTCCGATCTGCTGCCATCGTGCACTGGGATATACTTTGTTTGATCCGCCGTGCCAATTTCAGTGCTGGCTTATATATCTTCATAATATTATCAATCCCTATGTCTGCATAAAAAGATCTGTCCGGGCGGTTTACCACTGGATGGGTCATAGTGCCCAAAATAAAGCCTGGCTACTAAGCAAAGGGGAATAAATATGGAATAACTCATACATGTGATATGAAATCACTTAGTAAGGGTGAAAACCCAAATCTTTGGCTGTTATATCCCTTACCCTTTAATGATGTGAGGAATAAGTCATGTCGGGTTATGATGAACACTAGATGATCATACTGGCGACATATAGTCAAAGCCAGGTCGGGTTTTGTAAACACCGATTTGATAAGATGGTCTGACAACTTATAGTTGAAAGCCAAGCCGGGTTAACAAACACCGGGTTAGCATGATGACTAAAAAAGCCACACCGGGTCAAAGAACACCGGTTCAAGATAAATTCATCAAAAGGTGAAAACTTAGCAAAAAGCAAACAAGAAACCATGTAGTCAAGGCTTTTCAAGGGCTGCCAGGCCCAAATTCGAGGCTTTTCATGGGCTGCTAGGCCACTGAGTTAGACCATTTTGCAAATCCTTTTAAGATGGGCCTCCAATTAACCAATCGTCATTTTAATTTTGACAAGTTCAGGGTTTGTATAAGATTAACTTGTCAAACATTCGGCGGGTCGTGCCAGGATTACCTGGATATGAGTGGCTTACTTGATGAAGGCAGGTTAACCCGGGGTTTTAGGTGAATACACCAGGCTTCCAAGCCGTGGGTCGATACCCAATTACAAGGGTCCTTTCAAACTCTTTGTGGCTTTTGCACAAAAGAGCCCCCAAGTAACTTTGTGAGTTGTGCTCAATGGGTGCCTATGTTTGAGCTGTGCATAACATCCAGACTCTCTTTCGCCCCTTGGGTGTGAAGCTCCCAAGCTGTGTTGTGGCATGATAGCCGGTTTAACAGGTATTACTTCGCTTTGTCAGCTAAAGTCTCCACGTAAACAAAGAGATTTGAAGACAAAACGGCAGAGGCCCTGCTTATAGCAAGGATGTCGGTTTATTATATTGATCCTAATATATACATTGTTGAAATATGTACATAAGAAAAGCCTATGGCTCAAGTGTAGTAAGGCCGAAGGAGAGCTATGTTCCACGGCCGCCGAGTCTCCTCCTCAGAACTGCGTGAGTCTTCTCGAATGTCAATGAGGTAGTATGATCCGTTGTGCAAATTTTTGCTGACCATAAAGGGTCCTTCCCAAGGTGGGGATAACTTGTGCATATCGGTCTGATCCTGGATGAGCCGGAGCGCCAAGTCGCCTTCTTGAAAGGTTTGTGTCATAACCCGGCGGCTGTGATAACGCTGCAGGTCTTGTTGATAAACCGCCGATCGAGCCAAAGCCATGTCCCATTTCTCATCTAACAGGTCCAGCGCCTCTTGGCGTGCTTGCTCATTATCCGCTTCAACTTAATTGGCAACCCGGGGCGAATCATGACGAATATCACTTGGGAGGACGACCTCAGCCCCGTAAACCATGAATAAAGGTGTATAACCCGTAGACCGGTTTGGGGTGGTGTTTATACTCCATAACACAGATGGTAATTCTTCCACCCAACTGTTGGGGAACGTAGTAATTTCAAAAAAATTCCTACACACACGCAAGGATCATGGTGATGCATAGCAACGAGAGGGGAGAGTGTTGTCTACGTACCCTTGTAGACCGAAAGCGGAAGCGTTAGAACAACGCGGTTGACATAGTCGTACGTCTTCATGATCCGACCGATCCAAGTACCGAACATACGGCACCTCCGAGTTCAGCACACGTTCAGCTCGATGACGATCCCCGGACTCCGATCTAGCAGGGTGTCGGGGATGAGTTCTATCAGCACGACGGCGTGGTGACGATGATGATGTTCTACCGATGCAGGGCTTCACCTAAGCACCACAACGATATGACCGAGGTGGAATATGGTGGAGGGGGGCACCGCACACGGCTAAGGAATGATCATGAAGATCAACTTGTGTTGTGTCTAGAGGTGCCCCCTGCCCCTGTATATAAAGGAGCAAGGGGGGAGGGGGCGGCCGGCCTAGAAGGGGCGTGCCAAGAGGAGTCCTACTCCCACCGGGAGTAGGACTCCCTCCTTTCCTTGTCCAACTAGGAGAGGGGAAGGAAGGGAAGGAGAAGGAGAAGGAAGGAGAGGGAGGAAAAGGAAGAAAGAGGGGCCGACCCCCTAGTCCAATTCGGTTTGGGCTAGGGGGCCGCGTGCCGTGTCTCCTCTCTTTCACCATTGGGCCCATGAGGGCCATTGCTTCTTCCTCGTATTCCCGTAACTCCCAGGTACCCCCGAAAATACCCGAATCACGCGGAACCTTTCCGATGTCCGAATTGTCACATCCCTAGTTCTGGTATAAGCTAGACTAGCTAGTCATGTGTGCATCATGTCTAAATTTCAATGAATTTGAAATGGGGACATGTGAAAGCCTCAGAAATCATTTCTGGAAATGACCAAGATAAAAATTTCTTCAAATAGGTCCAAGAAAATGTTCATGTTTCTCCCTAAAAATATTGGCCAGAGGTAAATTCAAACCAATATTTTTAGGAGCTCTTAAATATTTATTTTGGGCATTTGGAGTTAATCCAACAACTATTTGCTATATATTTAAATATTTGTCATCTTCCTCCTCTGCCAGGAGGACAACCAGGTGCGTGGCGAGCGCCGACGCTGCTCTGGCCACCTCCTGCTTCTCGGGCACCTTCTAGCGACGCCTGGAGGCGCCACGCAGCCCCCCTGGTCCCTCTCGCTCACTCCCTTGAGCTCATCCCCCTCCTCTGTTCTCTCTCTCACTCACCGAACGGGTTCGTCGCCGCTGTTCGTCACCACCGCGGCCACGGGCCCCCCATGCCCCGCCGACGCGCCAAGAAGCTCCGCCAAGACGCCCTCTTCCTCCTCGATGAGTCACGTGAGCTCGGCCGCCCTGCATCGCTGTATGCATCGCCTTCTTCTCCCTCCGGTCGCCGAGATCGCCGGCAACGCCATGACGCCGTCCGTGCTTCCCCGAGCCCACTTTGACGCCCCCTACAACCGCAGTGAGCCACTATGCCGAACCCCTCTCTCCCCGTGCTCGTTTGCCCCCTCTGGTTGTCGCTTCCGTCAAGCCCGAGACCTCTCTACCGCCGGCCATGGCGCCACCGCGGCCACAGTCACTGCCGCTCGCGTCAGAGCCCATCAGCGCGCTCAGCACACTCCTAGAAGCCGAGCACACCCACTAGATCCTCCTCCCGTACGCAGTAGCGCCGAACCCGACTGCTTCCGTGCTTCGGCCGCCGCCAAACCTCGACGCCGGCATAGTTCCCGGCCACACCAGCTCCAACTAGTGGCACCACTAGATGCGGCGCACTCCCAGGAGTCGAGCAAGCCTATCCGCGCGTCGAAACATCACCGGAGGGCGATTTCCGAAGATCTTCGCCGCGGTTTGTGTCACCGGCGGCTAAGGTCATATTTCCTTCAGGGCATATTTCCTTCAGTCTCCCACTTGCACTAGAGTCAATAATCTATTTCACATGGCCATGTGATTTAACATCAATATTCATATCTGTATATGATTAACACCCATAGTTCACATCGTCATGTGACCAACACCCAAAAGGGTTTACTAGAGTCAATAATCTAGTTCACATCGCTATGTGATCAACACCCAAAGAGTACTAAGGTGTGATCATGTTTTTCTCGTGAGAGAAGCTTAGTCAACAGGTCTGTCACATTTAGAGGCGTATGTGTTTTGCAAATATTCTATGTCTATAATGCTCTGCACGGGGCTACTCTAGCTAGTTGCTCCCACTTTCAATATGTATCCAGATTGAGACTTAATCATCTGGATCGGTGTAAAAGTTAGCATCGACGTAACTTTTAACGACGAACTCTTTATCACCTCCATCACCAAGAAACATTTCCTTAGTCCTCACTAAGGATATTCTTGACCGCTATCCAGTGATCTACTCCTAGATCAAAATTGTACTCCCTTGCCAAATTCAGAACAAGGTATACAATAGGTCTGGTACATAGTATAGCATACTTTGTAGAACCTATGACTGAGGCATAGGGAATGACTTTTCATTCTCTTTCTATTTTCTGCCATGGTCGGGTTTTGAGTCTGACTCAACTTCACACCTTGTAATACTGGCAAGAACCCTTTCTTTGCCTGATCCATTTTGAACCTTTTCAAAATCTTATCAAGGTATGTACTCATTGAAAAATCTTATCAAGCGTCTTGATCTATCACTATAGATCTTGATGCTCAATGTGTAAGCAGCTTCACTGAGGTCTTTCTTTGAAAAAATCTTATTCAAGTATCCTTTTATGCTTTCCAGAAAAATTCTACATTATTTCGATCAACAATATGTTATTCACATATACTTATCAGAAATGTTGTAGTGCTCCCACTCACTTTCTTGTAAATACAGGCTTCTCCAAAAGTCTGTATAAAACCATATGCTTTGATCAACTCATCAAAGCATATATTCCAACTCCGAGATGCTTGCACCAGTTCATAAATGGATCGCTGGAGCTTGCACACTTTGTTAGCACCTTTAGGATTGACAAAACCTTCTGGTTGCATCATATACAACTCTTCTGTAAGAAAACCATTAAGGAATGCAGTTTTGACATCCATTTGCCAGATTTCATAAAATGTGGCAATTGCTAACATGATTCGGACAGACTTAAGCATCGCTACAGTTGAGAAAATCTCATGGTAGTGAACACCTTGAACTTGTCTAAAACCTTTCGCAACAAGTCGAGCTTTGTAGACAGTTACATTACCATCAGCGTCAGTATTCTTCTTGAAGATCCATTTATTTTCGATGGCTTGCCGATCGTTGGGCAAGTCAACCAAAGTCCATACATTGTTCTCATACATGGATCCTATCTCAGGTTTCATAGCCTTAAGCCATTTCACGGAATCTGGGCTCATCATCGCTTCCTCATAGTTCGTAGGTTCATCATGGTCTAGTAACATGACTTCTAGAACAGGATTACCATACCACTCTAGTGCGGACTGTACTTTGGAAGACCTACGAGGTTTTGTAGTAACTTGATCTGAAGTTTCATGATCATGATTATTAGCTTCCTCACTAATTGGTGTAGGAATCACTGTAACTGATTTCTGTAATGAACTACTTTCCAATTCGGGAGAAGGTACAAATTACCTTATCAAGCTCTACTTTCCTCCCACTCACTTCTTTCGAGAGAAACTCCTTCTCTAGAAAGGATCCATTCTTAGCAACGAATGTTTTGCCTTCGGATCTGTGATAGAAGGTGTACCCAATAGTTTCCTTTGGGTATTCTATGAAGATGCACTTCTCCAATTTTGGTTCGAGCTTATCAGGTTGAAAACCTTTTTCATATAAGCATCACAACTCCAAATTTTAAGAAACAATAGGTTAAATTTACTGCTAAACCATAGTTCATAAGGCGTCGTCTCAACCGGACTTTGATGGTGCCCTATTTGAAGTGAATGCAACTGTATCTAATGCATAACCCCAAAACGATAGTGGTAAACAAATAAGAAACATCATAGATCGCACAATATCCAATAAAGTGCGGTTATAACGTTCGAACACACCATAACGCTGTGGTGTTCTAGGTGGCGTGAACTGTGAAACTATTCCACATTGTTTTATATGAAGGCCAAACTCGTAACTCAAATATTCTCCTCCATGATTAGATCATAGAAACTTTATTTTCTTGTTACGATGATTCTCCACTTTACTCTGAAATTCTTTTGAACTTTTCAAATTTTTCAGACTCGTGTTTCATTAAGTAGATATACTCATATCTACTCAAGTCATTTGTGATGGTCAGAAAATAACGATACTCGCCACGAGCATCAACACTTATTGGACCGCATACATCAGTATGTATTATTTACAACAAGTCAGTAGCTCGTTCCATTGTTCCGGAGAACGGAGTTTCAGTCATCTTGCCAAAAAGGCACGGTTCGCAAGCATCGAATGATTCATAACCAAGTGATTCCGAAAATCCGTATTTATGGAGTTTCTTCATGCGCTTTACACCGATATGACCCAAACGGCAGTGCCACAAATAAGTTGCACTATTATTATTAACTTTGCATCTTTTGGCATCAATATTATGAATATGTGTATCACTACGATCGAGATCCAACAAACTATTTTCATTGGGTGTATGACCATTTGAAGGTTTTATTCATGTAAACAGAACAACAATTATTCTCTGACTTTAAATGAATAACCGTATTGCAATAAACATGATCAAATCATATTCATGCTCAACGCAAATGCCAAATAACATTTATTTAGGTTTAACATTAATCTCGAAAGTATAAGGAGTGTGTGATGAAGATCATATCAATCTTGGAACTACTTCCAACACTTATCGTTACTTCCCCTTCAACTAGTCTCTGTTTATTCTGTAACTCCTGTTTCGAGTTACTAATCTTAGCAACCGAACAAGTATCAAATACTCAGGGGCTACTATAAACACTAGTAATACACACATCAATAACCTGTATATCAAATATACCCTTGTTCACTTTGCCATCCTTCTTATCCACCAAATATTCAGGGCATTTCCGCTTCCAGTGACCACTTCCTTTGAAGTAGAAGCACTCAGTTTCAGGCTTTGGTTCAGCTTGGGGTTTCTTTGCGGGAGTGACAACTTGTTTGCCATTCTACTTGAAGTTTCCCTTTCTTTCCCTTTGCCCTTTTCTTGAAACTAGTGATCTTGTCAACCATCAACACTTGATGCTCTTTCTTGATTTCTACCTTCGTCGATTTCAACATCATGAAGAGCTTGGGAATCGTTTTCATCATCCCTTGCATACTATAGTTCATCACAAAGTTCTAGTAACTTAGTGATGGTGACTAGAGAATTATGTCAATCACTATCTGTCGGTGTACTAGAATAGGGGTACCCTAGTATCCCGAACTTGTGCACGGGCAGTTGCAGCACCCCGCGGCAAGACATGCCCTAGAGGCCCCCAAGTGGCAAATGGCCAAGTGATAGGAATCATCCGTAGCTCCTGAGCCGGAACATGAGCTCGACCTGAAAATTTCTGACAAGCATCACACTGCTTTACTAGATCCTCCGCATCAGCATGAGCTGTCAACCAATAGAACCCATGACGAAAAGCTTTAGCCACCAGGGACTTTGAACTGGCATGGTGACCACAATCCCCTTCATGGATTTCACATAGAATTTCTTGCCCTTCTGTAGGAGAAATACAACGTTGGAATATGCCTGAAACACTGCAACGGTGTAACTCGCCATTGTGAATAACCATGGACTTGGACCGCCGAATTATCTGTCTAGTGAAAACCTCATCATCTGGTAACTCACCCCGGTTCATATATGCCAAATATGGAACCGTCCAATCTAGAGTGGTATGTAAAGCAGCCACCAATTGTGCTTCCGGATCAGGAACAGCTAAATCCTCCTCTGTAGGCAACTTAACAGACAGGTTATGCAAGATATCTAAAAAGGTATTGGGTGGTACCGGCTTACGCTGAGATCCCAGCCGGCTTAAAGCATCTGCTGCCTCGTTTTTGCGCCGGTCAATGTGCTCAACCTTATAACCCTTAAAGTGACCTGCCACAATATCCACCTCGCGTCTGTAAGCCGCCATGAGTGGATCCTTAGAATCCCAAGTACCAAAAACTTGCTGAGCCACCAGATCAGAATCTCCAAAACAGCGAACCCGGCTTAAGTCCATTTCCTTAGCCACCTGGAGACCGTGGAGTAAGGCCTCGTACTCAGCTGCATTGTTAGTACAAGGAAACATTAAGCAGAGAACAGAACAAATTTTATCACCTCGAGGGGAAGTAAGAACAACTCCACCCCCCGAGCCTTCCAATTGCCTGGATCCATCAAAGTGTATAGTCCAGTATGTATTATCCGGTTTGTCCTCTGGTGCCTGTAACTCGGTCCAATCATTGATGAAGTCAACAAGTGCTTGTGACTTAATTGATGTCCAAGGCATATACTTCAACGCGTGCGGGCCAAGCTCAATTGCCCACTTTGCAACCTGGCCAGTTGCCTCCCTGTTCTGAATTATATCACCCAAAGGAGCTAAACTGACCACTATAATGGGATGACCTTGAAAGTATTGTTTGAGCTTCCGACTTGCCATAAAAACCCCATAAACCAGCTTCTGCCAATGCGGATACCGTTACTTTGACTCGATAAGTACTTCGTTGATATAGTAAACCGACCGTTGAACCGGATATTCCTTACCAGTCTCTTTGCGCTCCACCACAATTGCCACGCTGACAACATGGGCATTAGCAGCCACGTACAATAACAAGGGCTCTTTGTCAACCGGAGCAGCAAGAACCGGCGGTTCAACCAACTACCGCTTTAAGTCCTCAAACGCCGCATTAGCTGCGTCACTCCAGACGAAATCGTCTGTCTTTTTCAACATCTGATACAAAGGAATCGCCTTCTCTCCCAAACGGCTGATAAACCGGCTAAGGGCGGCAATTCGACCCGCCAAATGCTGAACATCATTGATACATTTCGGTTTAGCCAAAGATGTAATCGCGTTGATTTTTTCCGGATTAGCCTCAATCCCTCTGTTGGACACCAGAAAGCCTAAGAGCTTTCCTGCCGGAACAATAAAAACACACTTGTCCGGATTAAGCATCATTTTGTAAACCCGAAGATTGTCAAACGTTTCCTTGAGGTCATCTATCAAGGTTTCCTTCTTCCTGGATTTTACCACAATGTCATCCACATAGGCATGAACATTACGCCCAATCTGCTTGTGAAGACAATTTTGCACACAACGCTGATAAGTTGCCTGGGCACTTTTGAGCCCAAAGGGCGTAGAAAAATAACAGAAGGCTCCAAAGGGAGTGATGAAGGCTGTCTTCTCCTGGTCCTTAACTGCCATTTTAATCTGATGATAACTTGAATAAGCATCCAAGAAACTTAGCCGGTCACAACCCGCCGTCGCATCAATAATCTGATCAATACGCGGGAGAGCAAAAGGATCTGCCAGACAAGCCTTGTTCAAATCTGTGTAATCCACACACATACGCCAAGTGCCGTTTTTCTTAAGAATGAGCACCGGATTAGCCAACCACTCAGGGTGAAATACTTCGATGATAAATCCAGCAGCCAACAGCCGGGCTACCTCTTAACCAATGGCCTTGCGTCTTTCCTCGTTAAAGCGGCGAAGAAATTGTTTGACCGGTTTAAACTTAGGATCAATATTGAGAGTGTGCTCCGCGAGTTCCCTCGGTACACCTAGCATGTCAGAAGGCTTACATGCAAAAATGTCCCGGTTCTCACGGATGAACTCGATGAGCGTGCTTTCCTATTTCGGATCCAGATTGGTGCTGATGCTAAACTGTTTGGATGAATCGCTAGGGACAAAGTCAACAAGTTTAGTCTCATCAGCCGGTTTGAACTTCAGGGTCGGGTCATGCTCAGTGGTGGGCTTCTTCAGAGGGATCATGTCTGCCGGATCAACATTGTCCTTATAAAACTTCAGCTCCTGTGTAGCACAAACCGACTCAGCATAGGCCACATCACCTTCCTCACAATCCAAAGCGATCTTTCGACTTCCATGTACTGTTATAGTCCCCTTATGACCCGACATTTTGAGTTGTAAATAGATATAGCAGGGTCTCGCCATGAATTTTGCGTAAGCCGGCCGTCCAAACAGTGCGTGATACGGGCTTTGGATTTTCACCACTTCAAAGGCCAATTTTTCATACCTGGAATCATGCTCATCTCCAAACACAACCTCCAAAGCGATCTTGCCAATAGGATATGCCGATTTACCTGGAACTACACCATGAAAAACAGTGTTGGACGGTTTAAGACTCTTGTCTGTCAACCCCATGCGACGAAAAGTCTCATAGTACATGATGTTGATACTGCTCCCTCCATCCATCAGGACTTTGGTAAATTTGTAACCTCCCACCTGAGGCGCTACCACCAAAGCTAGTTGTCCCGGATTGTCAACCCGGGGCGGATGATCCTCTCTGCTCCACACAATGGGATGCTCGGACCACCGTAAATAATGTGGCACTGCCGGTTCAACAGCATTAACTGCCGTTTTGTGAAGCTTCTGATCGCGCTTACATAGGCTAGTAGTGAACACATGATACTGCCCACCATTCAACTGCTTGGGGTGACTTTGATAACCTGACTGCTGCTGATTTCCTTGATTATTCTGTTGGCCATTACCACCTTGGTTATTCTGGTTTCCCTGATTATTCTAAAACCCAGAGTTTGAACCGCCGCCACCATGAAAACCTGGACCTGAACCGCCCAACGGACCCTGATCATACTGGAAGACATCGGAATTCTTAAATTCCTTCATGATATAATCCTTCCAAAGGTGTGTGGAAGGGGCCTCCTTGGTCCCATGCTTTGGGCAGTGCTGGTTTAACAAATGCTCCAGATTCATCCCTCCACCGCGCTGGGGCGGTTTACCTTTACGACCCTGCATATTAGTGTTAGCCACAAGATCTGAACTATCTGCCTTGCGCTTACCATTATTCCCATGGCCTCCTTGGTTGTGATGCTGTCCCTTTGCACCGCCGTTCTTCTTTCCCTTCTCCGGTTTCTCCACATCAGAATCGGGATCCTTGGTATTATCAGAATCGGCATATTTAATCAAGGCTACCATAAGGGTTCCCATGTCATTGCAGTGGCGCTTGAGCCGTCCCAACTTCATTTTTAGTGACTTAAACCGGCAATTAAGCTCTAGTGTTATGATTGCTTGACCAACATTAATCCGGTCTGACGAATGCAAAACTTCCGAAACCCGGCGCACCCAATGAGTTGTTGACTCATTCTCCCCTTGAACACAGGCATCCAGATCCCCAATGGACATATGCTGTTTGCATGTGTCTTTGAAATTAGCTATAAACCAGGCCTTCAACTGATCCCATGACTCGATGGAGTTGGCTGGTAAGTTTTTCAACCAAGTACGGGTTGTCCCTTCCAACATCATCGTGAAGTACTTTGCACAGGCCGCTTCATCCACATCCAGCATCTCCATTGCAATTTCATAACTCTCGACCCACACCTCAGGTGGCTGATCCGTGGTGTAGTTAGGCACCTTATGTGCACCCTTGAAATCCTTGGGCAGTCGCACATGATGGAGAGCCGGAATGAGACACAACACTCCCCAGGAACTAAAAGCAAGCCCGGTGCCTCGGTCTACTGACGCCGCTTGCTGAACCGGGGCGGGTTGATAACGACCCCCATATTGTGCTGTCAAAGCGGCCTCCCTTCGTGCTCTACCATTATCCACCACGTCTTGAGCATTACGACGGCGCGCACTGCTAGACACTTCCAGTTCATCCATGTGCCTACTATAGCTTTTGCTCGGACGAGGGGTTGAATGAATTCTATCTCGGCTATAGGAATAAGCCTGCTACTGCACCACAGCGGTTTGAAGAAGATCCCTGGCCCGCCGCGTCTCAACTACCGCCAGCAAATCGCCCTCCGTCGGAATGGCTGCCAGGCGAGATGCTCTGGCAATCATGTTATCCAAAGGGCTCGAGAAGTGACCCGGTGTTGTGGACACGTATTGCGGCGGGTTATCCGTTTGTCGAGGTGGTTCCATTATCCGTGGTTGATCCGGCGCTGCCCTAGGCGGGTCGGTCCGGTTTGTAGCTACCGGATTACTCGGCCCAGCCCCCGATGTGTTAAAGAGATTCAATCCTTCAAAGACCGGCTGCATACGCGATCGGTACTTCCTTCGCATTACGTCGTTTGATGCATTCTGATCCAACATGAGCCGATAATTCTGCGCCTGTATCTGCTGTGACTGGGCATCCAAAGCGGCCCGTTCTTCAGCCATCCTAGCATCCTCAATTGCCAGGTCTTCCTTAGCCTGCGTTATCTGGTCCTTCAGCTTCGCAATGTTCGCATTGTGCTGATCCTGCGTCTAACTGCCATGGTTAACAAGGTTGCCTAGGCATCCATCAAACCGGAGAGGACTTGAGCCAGTCGGTGCGCCGGGGCTCCTACCGCGGCTGCTGATCCGGTATTCATCGTTGCTGTAGACGAAGACTGCAAAGTGGGCTGTGTTCCAGCCATGTAAACAGCAACCCGACTTGGCGGTTCAAGGAGGTCCAGAATACTGTTGCCATCGTAATATCCTTCGAACCCACCATTATGAATTTGGTATAGGGACTCAGTTTCGCCAGTGGATGACTCGCCGTCGGAATAAAAAACCGTCTCGCCTTCAAACACTGGTTCAGATCCGATCCCAAGGACACATCATATGAACGCACGCTTCATAGCGGGCTTAACCCGGGCAGGACTCGCACGCTGAGCCGTCTCGACGAGGTCAGTGCAGATGTCCGGCTCAGGACCCGGTTCGCCAATCTTGCCGATGAAGACATGAATTCTGCCAAAGGGGACCCAATATCCGTACTCGATTGAGCCGGCCTCGGGGCCCCATCCTTCGTCGTTGATGTAGAGCTTGCCGCAATGACTCTTGGTCACCCGGCCAACCACGTACCCCTTGAGTCCTTCAGAGCTGCCCTTCAAGAACTCGAAACCATCGTGCGATAGCCCCACGGTGGGCGCCAACCGTCGTGGAATTAACACGTCAGATGTCCTCATGAAAGAACTTAGTCGTAGAGCCATCACGACGGGTTAGCTTGAAGGGGTTAAACCGGACAAGGTACACGGGAGTTTTATACTAGTTCGGCCCCTTCGATGAAGCTAAAAGCTTACGTCTAGTTGTGATGGGGTTGATTGGGTTTCGATGACCAGGGAGCAAATACACTTTGTATGAGTCGGCCTCGGGACTCTGTAGACCGGTCGGGCGTCAACCTATGTATATAAAGGGATGACCTGACGGCGGTTCAGGGACAGAAAACAACAACTCGAGACTCAGGCAAAGCGTATTTGCTCCCTGGTCATCGAAACCCAATCAATCCCATCACAACTAGATGTAAGCTTTTACCTTCATTGAAGGGGCCGAACTAGTATAAAACTCCCGTGTCCCTTGTCCGGTTTAACCACTTCAAGCTAACCCGTCGCGATGGCTCTACGACTAAGTTCTTTCATGAGGACATCTGACGTGTTAATTTCATGACAGATAAGGATTATGAATTCTCTATTGATCCTCAAATTATTACTTTAGTTGAATCTGATCCTTTTTATGGCAATGAATCTGGAACTGTTGTGGCACATCTTACTAAATTGAATGATATAGCCACCCTGTTCTCGCTATTATTATATCCTTAAGATATTTCCGTTCTCATTAAAGGGTGATGCTAAAACTTGGTTTAATTCTCTTGATCCTGGTTGCGTGCGTAGTCCCCAGGATATGATTTATTACTTCTCTGCTAAATATTTCCCTGCTCATAAGAAACAAGCTGCCTTGCACGAAATATATAATTTTGTGCAAATCGAAGAAGAGAGTCTCCCACAAGCTTGGGGGAGGCTTCTCCGATTACTTAATGCTTTGCCTGATCATCCTCTTAAGAAAAATGAAATACTTGATATCTTCTATAATGGACTACCCGATGCTTCCAAGGACCACTTGGATAGTTGTGCTGGTTGTGTATTCAGGGAAAGAACAGTCGACCAAGCTGAATTTTTATTGAATAATATGTTGACTAATGAAAATAATTGGACTCTTCCTGAGCCAATTCCCGAGCCAATTGAGCCAACTCCTGAGCCAGCTCCTGAACCTATTCCTAAACCAACTCCGAAGAAGATGGGAGTTCTATTTCTCAGTCCTGAAGATATGCAAGAGGCAAAGAAATCTATGAAAGAAAAAGGTACTAAAGCTGAAGATGTTAAGAATTTACCTCCTATTGAAGAAATACATGGTCTTAATATACCGCCTGTTGAAGAAACACATTGTCTTGATAACCCGACACAGGTAGTGAAGGTAAATTCTCTCTATAGATATGATAAAGTTGAAATACCGTCTAGTAAGTTTACTAGCCAATGTTTGGATGAATTTGATGATTTTATGGCTAGGCAAGAAAGTTTTAATGCTTATGTTGGTAGAGAATTAAAGAGTAATGCTTTCATGATTGGACACTTGAGTGATTATATGGCTAGAGTTAAAGATGAACTTAAACTCATTAGCAAATATGCTTCTATGGTTACCACTCAAGCAGAACAAGTACTTAAAGCTCAAAGTGATTTTCTCGATGAATTAAATAATAAACATGATTTTGCTGTTAGAGTGGCTACTAGAACAGGTAGAATGACTCAGGAACCTTTTGTATCCTGAAGGCCACCCTAAGAGAATCGAGCAAGATTCTCAGAGAAATAATGTAGATGCAGCTAGTCCTTCTAAAAAGAAGAAAAAGAAAAATGATAGGACTTTGCATGCTTCTAGTGAACCTGTTATAGAAGCACCAGGGAGTCCCAGTGATATTTCTATTTCTGATGCTGAAAGACAATTAGGTGATGAACATGAACCTTGTGATAATGTTAATGATAATGTTCATGTTGATGCTCAACCTAGCAATAATAATGATATAGAGATTGAACCTGCTGTTGATCTTGATAACCCACAATCAAAGAATGAACGTTATGCTAAAAGAGACTTTGTTGCTAGGAAGCACGGCAAAGAAAGAGAACCATGGGTTCAGAAACCCATGCCTTTTCCTCTGAAGCCATCCAAGAAAAAAGATGATGAGGATTTTGAGCGCTTTGCTGAAATGATTAGACCTATCTTCTTATGTATGCGCTTAACAGATATGCTCAAAGCAAACCCTTATGCTAAATACATGAAGGATATCATTACAAATAAAAGAAAGATACCAGAAGCTGAGATTTCCACCATGCTTGCTAATTACACGTTTAAAGGTGGAATATCAAAGAAACTTGGAGATCCAGGGGTACCAACTATACCATACTCCATTAAAAGAAACTATGTTAAAACTGCTTTATGTGATCTTGCAGCCGATGTTAGTGCTATGCCTTTCTCTTTATATCATAGACTTGAGTTGAATAAGTTGACACCTACTGAAATATCTTTGCAAATGGCTGATAAATAAACTGCTATACCTATCGGTATTTGTGAGGATGTGCCTGTTGTGGTTGCAAATGTCACTATCTTAGCGGACTGTTATTCTTGATATTCCCGAGGACGATAGTATGTCGATTATCCTTGGTAGACCCTTTTTGAATACTGCAGGGGCTGTTATTGATTGCAACAAAGGCAATGTCACTTTTCATGTTAATGGTAATGAGCATACGGTACACTTCCCGAGGAAACAACCTCAAGTTCATAGCATCAATTCTACTGGAAAAATTCCAACTATCATTCTTGGAGGTTTTGAATTTCCTCTTCCTACTGTCAAGAAAAAATATGATATTCTTATTATTTGGGAAGTTCATATCCCCGTTGAGGTAACCTAGTGTTAAACGAAATTTCTCCGGTTCTATGTTATTCGGAATGAGTTTGTTAACAAGACTCGATCAACCTTGTTAGTGGATTCATTTTTATGACCAGGAGATGGATGAAACTAGAAGGCACAACCTTCTGTACCCTCTTTTTAATTTCTGTTATTTAGATTAAATAAAGCAAAAATAGTATTATCCGTCTGTTTTCTGAATTATCCATGCAATAAAAAATATCCCGAAAATAAAAGTTCTCCAAATGCCCTGCATATTTAGTATGATTTTTTTGGAATATTTGAGGATTTTAGGCACAAAGAACACAGTAGGGGGGCAAGCACCTGGCCACGAGGATCCAAGGCGCGCCCACTCTTACTGGGCGCCCCCCTGCCTCATGGGCCCATGGTGTGCCCCCTCCACTTATTCCTGCACCCACACACTCCATCTTCCTCCCAAAAAAATCCCCATCCAGCTCAAGCACGAGTTCTAGCTCATTTTGCTACGATTCATAAAACTGCTTTGGGAGATAGTTCTTTGGTATGTGACTCCTCCAATGGTCCAATTAGTTTTTGTTCTAGTGCTTTATTCATTCCAAATTTCTGCTGCCTAGGTGAGTATATTCTTGAGCTTGCATGTCAAATTTATGAGGTCCCAAGTAATTCTATTGCATGATATAGGCTCTAGGCACTTGTGGGAGTAGTTGCTACCAACCTTGTTTAGTTTGATTCACTTTTATTTGAAGTTACTAAAAATTTCAGAAATTTTTGGAAAAAGATGAAGAGATTGTTCTTGAGGGGCTATTCTAGCCAAAGCTCCAAGGATAAACAAGCTAAGGAGAAAGAAAAGGCCAAGTATAATCTTCCTCGCGTAGCGGAAGTAAGGCCTTGTGAGTGGCCATGTGATAATTTCCTGAGAGCAGTCGGGATTTATGAAGACTTTATTCTTTGGCTGAAAATGCGGGCCTCACAGACTTCCTCCACAACCGGATCGAAAAGTATCTCTTACTTACCAATACTTTCGTGCAAAACTTTTATTACTATCCTAAGAATTCACCTCCTTCGGTATCTTTTCATTTATATGATGAGACCAAGGAAATGTCATTACGTAATTTTTGCGCGGTTTGTAGAATACCCTTTGAGGGCAGCTTAGATGAACCACATCATAAAGATGTGGATGGCTTTATTGATACTATTACTGTAGGGGAATCGAGGAAGGTTTCTGATGCGAGAATAACTAGCATACATTTTCCTGTTTTACGCTACTTTGCCATATTTACTAGTCGATGCTTAATTGGTCGCGGAAACTGTGGAAACTTCGGTGTTCCTGATATTATTATTCTGTTCCATGTCTTATTTGGTGATAACACTTTTAGTATGGATTCCGTTATTGCTAAATGGTTAAGTCTAAACCATACAAAGGGCCCTATCTTTGAAGGTAACTATGTTGCAAGCCTTGCTAAACATTTTGAGATACCTAGTAGGCATTATGAGAAAGAGGAGACACTGCTGCCCTCTACCTTTTTAGATTATAGGAGCATGGTAGCACATGAGTTTATTGTTGACAATGATGATAAGATGCTCCTGTATAACCTGAGATTTAATAAGAAACACAGTGAGACTATTACCCTGCCCGCACCTTCTTTGTTTGATTTAACTGCAGGCCATTACCTCGTCTTGCCAAAGGATGTGTACGCATAGCGAGGCCAGACATCCGCTTTAGAGCCTGAGCCAGGACCACCACTGAACCCTTATCGTCCATCATCTTATCAGAGGGATCCGGAGGAGATAGCCAGCCAGTGGTATCCTGATGACACTCCTCAATACACCGGGGAGAGTAGCCGCGATCCTTGGGCATAGACCAACTTAGGCCAAAAGCCTAAGCTTGGGGGAGTATGTATTTCTCACCGACATTACATTCATGTTCACACACTTATTCTAGTTGTCGGTGCTCATACTTTTTCATTGTATTCTCCATGCTAGTTTAATTTCTTTTTCTAGCTTTCTTCTTGTGTGTTTGATAAACCTTAAGAAAACAAAAAAATTAGTTAGTTTAATTTCCATGCTTGTAGTAGTAATTAAAAAGAAAACCCAAAAATATTTCTCATTCTTCTTTTACTTGTTGGGAGCTTTCCTGTGTAAATAGTTTTATTTTCTTTTCTTTCCTTTGGGGGTCGAGAGGAGAAGACCATAATGAAAATGCTTAGTGGCTCTCATATGCATGATTGTTGATTTAACCAAGATCCCATATTACTTTCTCTTCTCCCTTGAATTGAATGCTTGCAGATTCCAGCTTAGTCCAATGCACGTGCACTATTATTATTCACACCGTTCGGTCATGCAAATGAAAGGCAATAATGACGATATATAATGGACTGATTGAGATAAGAGAAGCTGGTATGAACTCGACCTCTCTTGTTTTTGTAAATATGATGAGTTCATCGTTCCTGATTCAGCTTATTATAAATAAACATGTTTGCAATGACAATTAGAGATCATAGTTGCTTATGCCATGCTCAATTAGCTAGGAGCTTATAATGGTTTACCTTGCGTGCCAACATGCTATTAAAATGGTTGTGATGTGGTATGATAGGGTTGTGATGCCCCCGATTCAATCGTACACTAATCATGCACGCATATGTGTACGATCAAGATCAGGGACTCACGGGAAGATATCACAACACAACTCTAAAACATAAATAAGTCATACAAGCATCATAATACAAGCCAGGGGCCTCGAGGGCTCGAATACAAGTGCTTGATCATAGACGAGTCAGCGGAAGCAACAATATCTGAGTACAGACATAAGTTAAACAAGTTTGCCTTAAGAAGGCTAGCAGAAACTGGGATATAGATCGAAAGAGGCGCAGGCCTCCTGCCTGGGATCCTCCTAACTACTCCTGGTCGTCGTCAGCGGGCTGCACGTAGTAGTAGGCACCTCTGGTGTAGTAGGGGTCGTCGTCGACGGTGGCGTCTGGATCCTGGACTCCAGCTTCTGGTTGCGATAACCAGAAAGAAAGGAAAGGGGGGAAAAGGGGGGAGAAAGCTACCGTGAGTACTCATCCAAAGTACTCGCAAGCAAGGAACTACACTACATATGCATGGGTATATGTGTAAGGAGGCCATATCAGTGGACTGAACTGCAGAATGCCAGAATAAGAGGGGGATAGCTAGTCCTATCAAAGACTACGCTTCTGGCAGCCTCCGTCTTGCAGCATATAGAAGAGAGTAGACTGAAGTCCTCCAAGTAGCATCTCCAAGTAGCATCGCATAGCATAATCCTACCCGGCGATCCTCCCTCGTCGCCCTGTGGAAAAGCGATCACCGGGTTGTCTGTGGAACTTGGAAGGGTGTGTTTTATTAAGTATCCGGTTCTAGTGGTCATAAGGTCAAGGTACAACTCCAAGTCGTCCTGTTACCGAAGATCACGGCTATTAGAATAGATTGACTTCCCTGCAGGGGTGCACCACATAACCCAACACGCTTGATCCCATTTGGCCGGACACACTTTCCTAGGTCATGCCCGGCCTCGGAAGATCAACACGTCGCAGCCCCACCTAGGCACAACAGAGAGGTCAGCACACCAGTCTAAATCCTATGCGTGCAGGGGTCTGGGCCCATCGCCCATTGCACACCTGCACGTTGCGTACGCGGCCGGTGAGCTGACCTAGCAACCTCCATTACAAAGGAAGTTGTGTTAACGCAGTCCAACCCGGCGCACGCCGCTCAGTCGCTGACATCAGAAAGGCTTCGGCTGATACCACGACACCGGGATACCCATAACTACTCCTGCGTAGATGGTTAGTGCGTATAGACCAAATGGCCAGACTCAGATCAAATACCAAGATCTCGTTAAGCGTGTTAAGTATCTGCGAACACCGAACAGGGCCAGGCCCACCTGTCTCCTAGGTGGTCTCAACCTGCCCTGTCGCTCCGCCACAAAGTAACAGTCGGGGGCCGTCGGGAACCCAGGCCCACCTCTACCGGGATGGAGCCACCTGTCCTTTCAGCCCCCTCATCACAATCACTTGCGGGTACTCATCGAGCTGACCCGACTTTAGTCACCATATGTATAGTATGTATGTATGTATAGTATATACCCGTGATCACCTCCCGAGTGATCACAGCCCAATAGTATAGCAAGGCAGACTGACAAGAATGTAGGGCCAATGATGATAAACTAGCATCCTATACTAAGTATTTAGGATAGCAGGTAAGGTATCAACAGATGTAGCAACAATGTCAGGCTATGCATCAGAATAGGGTTAACAGAAAGCAGTAACATCCTACACTACTCTAATGCAAGCAGTATAGATGAGAATAGGCGATATCTGGTGATCAAGGGGGGGGGGGCTTGCCTGGAAGCTTTGTTGTACATGAAGAAGGGTCATCGGTGATGTAGTCGTACTCAGTGGCATCAGCGTCGGTCTCGGGGTCTACCGGAGAAGAAGAGGGGGGAAGAAATAGTAAATACAGAGCAAACAAAGCATCACAAAACATAACATGACAATACGCGGTGCTAGGTGTGCCCTAACGCGGTAGGAGGTGATACCGACAAAGGGGGGAAACATCCGAGAAAGTATCCCCGGTGTTCCGCGTTTTCGGATGGATGAACCGAAGGGGGAAAGTTGCGTGTTTGCTATGCTAGGGATGTGTGGCGGACGAACGGGCTGCGTATCCGGATTCGTCTCGTCGTTCTGAGCAACTTTCATGTTGAAAATAATTTAATCCGAGTTACGGATAAAAAGATATGATTTTCTAAAGATTTACTAATTTCTGGAATTTAATTAATCCTTTAATTTAATTCGAAATTGGATTAATGACATCAGCATGATGTCATGTTGACATGAACAGTCAACAGAGATTGACTAAGTCAAACTGACAGATGGGGCCATTGACTGGGTCAATAGCACAGTCAGCAGGTCCAGTCAGCAGTCAACAGTCCTGTTGACTTAGTCAAACTTACGCGTGGGTCCCACTTGTCATTGACTCATAACTCTATTAGTTTAGGAAAAACTTTCTTAATTAACAGTGAGGCCCATCTGTCACTTGGTTATATTATGCTAATTACTTAATTAACTAATTATTTAACATACTAAATATTTTAATTAACACTTATTTTTGTTTATTTGTTTTTCGTTCTTATCCAGAGGCTGGGCCCCGGTGGTCAGGGGCACAACCGGCCACACACACGCACACGCACCCATGACTATGGGCGAGGCCGTGGCCGGAGCCTGGTCGGTGCGTGGCCGACGGCCAGCGGGCGCTGGGCAGGGCGGACACGGGGCATGGAGCGATCAGGGGAAGGGGCGCGGCGGCGCCGGCGGAGTGCACAGGGGGCGTGCGGCGACGCGCGATGTCCAGGCACAGCAGCAGCCCTGTGGACGGGCGAGCAGCGGCAGCAGAGGCACGAAACGACGGGCAAGACAGGGGAACAGGGACAGCCAGCGCGCTGAGCGTGGCGATGGACGTGCGGGACAATGGGGAGAGGGAAGCAGGGGGATGGAGTTCTCACCCCCATTGTAGGGGAGTTCGGTAGTGAGGCGCGATGGCGCCGGCGGGGAGGAGGTCGGGGAAGGCGTCCGACAAGGTGGAGGTAGACGAGGGGCGGCTCCGGCCACCGGGGATGGCGATGACGTCGTGGTGTCGGCGGGGTCGTGCCCGATCCAGAATGAGCGGAGAAGAAGACCAACGGCGCAGTGGTTGCCTCGCCGACGAACGGCAGCTGCGTCCCGCCTGAGGAGCACCGGAGAGCCACGGGGGAGCACTGGAGAGGAGAGGTTGCGAGGAGGGTTCGGGCAAGAGGGCCCTCGCCGCTGAGTGTGTGGCGGCGCGAGGAAGATGGGGAGGGAATCGAGCGAGAGAGAGCGAGGGAACGAGGGGAGTGGGGGTGGTAGCAGTTAGGGTTTGGTCGCGTGGGGGGATAAGGGGGACCGGGGTGGGCCGGCCTGGCGGTCCGTCGGCCTGCTGGGCCGAGGCCCAGATGGGGGGTTCCTTTTCCTTTTTTTTGTTTGTCTCTTTTGTATTTTCTTTCTTTTATTTATTTTCTCTTCTGTTTTAATCCAATTTAAAATATTTATGCACTTTATAAAACTGTGTCTTCTACACCATAATTATCTATGTAATATTTAGTACAAACCGAACGTTTTTATTTTAATTTTTGAAAACTTTTATTATTGACATTAATTTGAATTTGAATTTTGAAACGGTTTCGAATCATCACAAGGTTAACAACAGTAACCGTGGTGACGTGGCACCATTAGCCCGGGATTACTGTAGCTTAATTATCCGGGCGTCACAATTCTCCTCCACTACAAGAAATCTCGTCCCTAGATTTAAGAGGGGTGTAAGGGGGGAGGGGCTGGTAGCGAAAACCTAACGTGTCTTCTCGGTCTTGGTTACTCTTCTCGAAGAGGTCAATCCATAGCGTTGATGCCTCCATTCCTATGCATCGATGCATCATGATGAAGTTGTCATTCTTCCTTCGGGATCTTTACCGTACTTACGAAAGGATAAGAGGGGGGAAACTCTATAAGGACGGATTCTAACAAAATTGAGCATCAGACGGTTAGCTCAGGGGAAGAAGCATAAGTATCTCTCGAATTGAAACTTAAGAAGATATCGAGAGCAAAGTAAGAAGGTGCCATGAGAAGTTTCAAGCGGGTAGGCAATCGTTCGATGCCTGAAACAAAGTGTAAAAGAGGTCCAGAGCAATGGGAATAAGTTTTGTGTCTGATACCCGAATAGATCACTTGGCAGGTGGCCCATGAGTCACATAAGAAGTCAAGCTCGAGGAATAACTTTGGAAACCGGGGGTGTACAGGAGAGTCAGGTTTCGATCCTGTGGAACTGTGGGTTATGGGCCCATCGTGTGGTTAAAAGTAGGAAGGTCGGTGACATCTTGCACGATCATGTAAGCAAGGCATGTCAGAGGGTAGTCTGTCAGTTATGTCGGCAACAACATCGATACCAAGGGCGAGGGATGAAGAGAACCATTTTTCTGCTCGTTGAACGAGGCGGACCAATAGGCAAAGTTCTCATCCATCAGTGGTTGCCGGAATATCATCAACAATAAAAACAGGGTCTTACTGACACGGTTTGTACACCAAGGTGTTCTACATATAGATCACAAGAAGGGTTAAGAAAACCCATGGAAAGGAAAATGAGATTCTCGGATTAAACAGAAGAATGGAAAGGAAAATGTGTTTAAACACATATTTCAGGGGTATATCCTTCCCAAGGATAAGCAGAGCATGATATCCATGTGTCGGTGTACTAGAGTAGGGGTACCCTAGTATCCCGAACTTGTGCACGGGCAGTCACAGCACCCCGCGGCAAGGCTTGCCGGGTGACCGCCAAGGTCCTCCGTGGTTCCTTTGGAGCCATTCAAGAACAAAGTATTCAAGCCAAGGAGACAAGGCCCCGGCAAGAGGAGCTTGCCGGGAAGGCCAACCAAGGCATCTCAAGGAACTTGCCGCGACGCGCCACGCGTCCCGGCGAGGCCCGGCGAGCGACAAGCTTCCGGACGCGACAAGACAACGACCGCGGCAAGGCACTTGCCGTGGCAAACTACCGCTCTGTAGCCACGCTCCAGCATATCCACCAACGTGTCGCCCTGGGGCCTTTCCAGGCGCGCGTGGCGAGAGGCCGTGCAGCCAGCGGTGCGCGGTGGCAAGCGGCGCTGACAAGATAGCCATCATGGCAAGCGGTGGCGTCCCTGACTGTCCCTTTCTGCATTATTTGGGCGACGCAGACGGGCATTTAATGCCTTTGTCCCCTGCCGTCAGGGTTAGGTAGGATACACTGTACAGGTAGCTGTACCAACCGCAATTCCTTTTCCATTTTTACCCTTGTCTACATTGCCACCTGTCGGTGACCCCTTGAGCATATAAAAGGAGGCCCATGCGCAACGTAGAAGGGGGTTCGAAGGCAGAAAAACACTCACGCTCGGTCTCGTTAGCAGCTAGTGTGTACTGTAGCACTCAGCGCTCCCAAGCAAGAACTCAATACACTCAGACATGCAGCAGTAGGAGTGTTATCTCTCCGGAGAGCTCCGAAGCTGGGTAAACTGCTCGTGTGCTTCGCCTCAATCCGCTCTTCGTGCGACCTCCGCCCCCCGCCGAACCGAAAGGGTCTTGGTCCGCCGGTCCCATAGGTGTTCGTGGATCAGTTTACCCCGACATCTTTGGCGCGCCAGGTAGGGGGCGTCGAGGTTGTGTGAACCAGATCCGGTGTTCACACGAGCTAGATCTTCATCTTCTTCATCGACATGCCACCGAAGAAGAAGGCTTCGGCGGCAGCTATTCCGTCCATGTCGATCCCACCACCACCGGAGCAAACAGGTGGTGGGGTAGACGCCGGCGGAAGAACGGACAACGACGAGGGAGCCCACGGTGCTGCCAGGTCCAAGGACAAGGCTGCGCAGACCTCGGCGTCCGTACATGCACCGCGCCCATCTCAGGAGGCGCAGGAACGACAGCGTCATGGTATTCGTAGTGCCATACGTTTGTTGGACCAAGATCGAGCTGGTGGATCCCGGGGTGCTCAAGACCAGCATGCACGCCAACGTGTTGGCACGAGTGAGACACGGTCGCCTGGGCGGGATACTGCTCCTTCTAACATAGTTAGAAGTCCGAGCATATCCCGCTCCTCACGCCGTTCGCCACTGCCGCCCACCACTGTGACGCCCGGGTAATTAAGCTACAGTGATCCTCTGCTAGTGATGCCACGTCACCTCGATTATAGTTGCTAATCTCGCGATAGTTCGAAACCGATTCGCGTTCAAATTCAAAATCAAGCAAACAATAAAAGATTTCAAATATTGAAACAAAAATGTTCGGTTAGTGCCAAATATTACATAGGTAATTATAATAAAGAAAACACAAATTTATAAAATACTTATGTGCCCTAAGTTGAATTAAAACAATAAAAGAAAATAAATAAAAGGAAAAGGAACAAAACAGAAAAAAAAATAAAAAGGAAGAAACCCCCCTCCCCCTGGACCGAATGGCCCAGCTAGCCAGCAGGCCATCAGGCCAAAAGGCCCAGCCGGCCGGATCCCACTCCCCACTCCCCTTATCCACTCGAGCAACCGAACCCTAGCCCCCACGCACCCCACTCCCCCC
>NC_041391.1:357379770-357386100 GCF_002162155.2 Triticum dicoccoides | reverse complement strand
CTCGCGCTTGCCGCGTGCGTCCGCGCTCGCCGTGCGCCCGCGCCTCTCCACGCCCCTCCCGTCGTCGCCCGCGCGCCCCGGTCCTCCTCCCCGTGTCCGCGAGCCGCACTCGCCCGCGGCTCTGCTGCAGTTGCTTCTGTCGCCGCCCGTCACAGCGCCCGCGAAACCCCCTGGAAGCGCGCGTCCTCTGCCGCGCCACTACGGCCACCTCCACTCCCCCTTGGCCGGAGCCTCGCCGCGCCCCCCTCGCCAGTTCCGTTCGGGCGGACGCCCGACGCACGGTGCCCGTTGCGCCCGTAGCGCCCGATCCACTTTGGCCTATGGGCCAATGACCAATGGGCCAGTGCCCCCTATGGGCCTATGACAAGTGGGGCCTCCGGCCCCAGAACAAAAAAAAAAGAGGAGTAAAAAAAAATAAAAAAATAAATCAATAATAAATAATAAAAATAATTAATTAATTAACTAATTAATTAACTTAATTAATTCTGATTAACCTAGCTAATTAAGATTAATTAATCTAATGACTAATTAACCTAATTAACTACTGTTAATTAGCTAACAGAGTATGACAGTGGGGCCCACCCCCCTATTAACACTAATTAGGTTAATTAAAATGTTTAATTAAAAATGTGTCACTGACCAGTGGGACCCACTGGTCAGGTTGACCAGTCAACCCTGTTGACTGCTGACGTCAGCATGACCTCATGCTGATGTCATAAATCCATTTTCGAATTAAATAAAATAATTAATTAAATCTCGGAAATTAATAAAATCTTTAGAAAATCATATCTTTTAATCCGTAACTCGGATTAAAATATTTTCAACATGAAAGTTGCTCAGAACGACGAGACGATGTCGGAAACGCAGTCCATTCATTCGCCACACACCCCTAACCTATCGAACTCGCAACTTTCCCCCTCCGGCTCCTCTGCCCGAAAACGCGATACACCGGGAATACTTTCCCGGATGTTTCCCCCCTTAACCGGTACCACCTCATACCACGTTAGGGCACACCTAGCACCGCTCATTGTCACGTCACGCATCGTCGTGTTTATGTTTGCATTGTATTGATTGTTTCTTCCCCCTCTTATCTCCGGTAGACTACGAGACCGATGCTAATGCCACCGGGTACGACTACGTCACCGACGACCCCTCCTTGTCTGAGCAACCAGGCAAGCCCCCCCCTTGATCACCAGATATCGCCTATTCTCCTCTATACTGCTTGCATTAGAGTAGTGTAGCATGTTACTGCTTTCGTTAATCCTATTCTGATGCATAGCCTGACATTGTCGCTACATCTGTTGATACCTTACCTGCAATCCTAACTGCTTAGTATAGGATGCTAGTTTATCATCATTGGCCCTACATTCTTGTCAGTCTGCCTTGCTATACTATCGGGCCGTGATCACTTGGGAGGTGATCACGGGTATATACTATACATACATACATACTATTCAGATGGTGACTAAAGTCGGGTCAGCTCATTGAGTACCCGCAAGTGATTCTGACGAGGGGGCTGAAAGGACAAGTGGCTCCATCCCGGTAGAGGTGGGCCTGGGTTCCCGACGGCCCTCGACTGTTACTTTGTGGCGGAGCGACAGGGCAGGTTGAGACCGCCTAGGAGAGAGGTGGGCCTGGCCCTGTTCGGCGTTCGCGGACACTTAACACGCTTAACGAGAACTTGGTATTTGATCTGAGTTGGCTACGAGCCTATACGCACTAACCATCTACGCGGGAGTAGTTATGGGTATCCCGACATCGTGGTATCAGCCGAAGCACTTCAGACGTCAGCGACGGAGCGGCGCGCGCCGAATTGGACTGGAACGCCACTAGGCTAGGTCTGCTTTCGGCCGCCCTCGCAACGTGCAGGTGTGCTATGGGCGATGGGCCCAGACCCCTGTGCGCTTAGGTTTAGACCGGCGTGCTCGCCTCTCTGTTGAGCCTAGGTGGGGCTGCGACGTGTTGATCTTCCGAGGCCGGGCATGACCCAGGAAAGTGTGTCCGGCCAAATGGGATCAAGCGTGTTGGGTTATGTGGTGCACCCCTGCAGGGAAGTTAATCTATTCGAATAGCCGTGATCTTCGGTAACAGGACGACTTGGAGTTGTACCTTGACCTTATGACAACTAGAACCAGATACTTAATAAAACACACCCTTCCAAGTTCCACAGACAACCCGGTGATCGCTTTTCCGCAGGGCGACGAGGAGAGGATCGCCGGGTAGGATTATGCTATGCGATGCTACTGGAGATGCTACTTGGAGATACTACTTGGAGATGCTACTTGGAGGACTTCAATCTACTCTCTTCTACGTGCTGCGAGACGGAGGCTGCCAGAAGCGTAGTCTTCGATAGGACTAGCTATCCCCCTTTTATTCTGGCATTCTGCAGTTCAGTCCACCGATATGGCCTCCTTACACATATACCCATGCATATGTAGTGTAGCTCCTTTCTTGCGAGTACTTTGGATGAGTACTCACGGTTGCTTTCTCCCCCCTTTTTCCCCCTTTCCTTTCCTTCTGGTTGTCGCAACCAGATGCTGGAGTCCAGGAGCCAGACGCCACCGTCGACGACGACCCTTACTACACCGGAGGTGCCTACTACTACGTGCAGCCCGCTGACGACGACCTGGAGTAGTTTAGGAGGATCCCAGGCAGGAGGCCTGCGCCTCTTTCGATCTGTATCCCAGTTTGTGCTAGCCTTCTTAAGGCAAACTTGTTTAACTTATGTCTGTACTCAGATATTGTTGCTTCCGCTGACTCGTCTATGATCGAGCACTTGTATTCGAGCCCTCGAGGCCCCTGGCTTGTATTATGATGCTTGTATGACTTATTTATGTTTTAGAGTTGTGCTGTGATATCTTCCCGTGAGTCCCTGATCTTGATCGTACACATTTGCGTGCATGATTAGTGTACGATTAAATCGGGGGCGTCACAAGTTGGTATCAGAGCCGACTGCCTGTAGGAATCCCCCTTCCAACTCCTTGGCCGAAGTCGAGACTAGTCATTACAAAACTTTTACTAACTTGGCTGTGTGCCTTACGGGCCCACGTCGCCATCGGGTGGTAGTAGGATCTTTTATTCCTCGACCTATGCTCTGGGACTCTGACATCTCTTCTATTCGGGTTAAACGATTTTTACTAAATCTAACGTTAGGATCTCGTATTCACTTTCACCCGGAGAGCCCCTTATTACTAATGATTGTCAGCTGCACCAGAAGACCCTGAAGATACTCTCCGCTGTTAACCCGAGAACTTGTGTTCATCGCGTTTGCAATTCACCTTCCACCGCAAACCCTTATGGATAACTACTAGCATTTTTTATTCTTACATTCGTCCCCAGTGGTCTTGTTATTACAAGATACCCTGAAAAACTCGTCATTGTTTCGATAATCCCTTGAGCTTACTGCCTTGCTGTTCTTTGTCACTTGAATACCCCTACGGTTAATTCTCGCACTTATCGAGTATCCACTCATCCCCCAGTTGTTCATGTGGTACACAAAAGTCTTCGAAATACCACCCGATATTCCGACAATCCTCAGCAACCTATTGCTCTGGAATTTCTTGTTTGCTTTCATTATGATTAATCCCATAAGTATAGAAATCTTATTGACATTCCTTGTCATTATCATTTTGAGTATGTTGACTCAATATGTTGCGAATACACGCAATCATCATTGATCCTTATAAATTACCTTTCCGGCTGAGCTTCCATTCTTTAACTGGAATTGGTTCTCGACCAATCCAATTGTCTTTGATTGTACCCTAAGGCTATTCAACTTATCCACCCCTAATCAGAGCATTGCTTCTGATCCCTTGATTTGGAAATCATAATTCCTTTGCATTTGACAATTGAGTTAGTCAATTGTTTCTATAATCTGCTTCCTCTAGTTGAGTACCGATGCTCACACCAGATCCCTTATGGACCACCAGATCCTTTGTTGGATTTATCTGACAACGCCCTTCATATTCAATAACCTTGTGAGCCTTTCCTCGGATACATAATGCCTTTGGTAAATTGTATCCTCTGCTTTTCTCAACCATGCTCTGTCATCGAGTTTGAGTTAATTACTCCTAAAGATTGTGGTATATGTTTCTAAGAAGCCCCTATGGGTTGAACATATGCCTTCTCTAAACCGTGTGAACCTGAAAGTTTTCACGAGTCATACTCTTCTGGCGCTTCACCAGATAAAATTTCAACACTGCAACTTCATCGAACGCGAGAAGTAAATGAAAGGTTATGCATTGGAGAAGTGGGAGTCGACCTTGAACCTTGCGTTCATGCCCATGGACACGATGTATAACTTATCATGGAAGCTGCTCGTAAAAATAGTTACCCCCTTGTTATAAGTTCATCTTGTATCCGTGGTTCAATCATTTATGATCGTGGTTTCTGACCATGTTCTCCTTTAAATACCATTTCTCGTGCAAGTTAAGCACTGGTTTTATGTAGAGTAATGCCCTAGTCCAACCTCTACTTTGAATTGTCGTCGAGTATTACCCCCTGGTATCTCGAAATTATCATGGAACTGCAGAACTTCTTATGAGTTCTTCATCAAGTACTACATTCTCACGGATTCCAATTTTTCACGGGCTCTGCGTTATTAGACACTCAAAAGATACCGATAACTGAACCGAGTCCGCTCTTCAGTTCAACAACTCTTCAGTAAGCTTCTATAAGTACGAGTTTGTACCCGATCACGCCATTCCTAGCCTGTTTGGCTATATCATTGTTGTGACGATTCTAACTGTGCTACCTGGTCCTTATTCTCGGAGCACCAATTTTCGACGATGAACTAACCTTACGTCGATCCTCATCGTCATATCATTTCGCCTTGAACAACAAGCTTGGTTTCGAGTTTGTGTCGTACCCTTGGTTCCAATAACCTTTCACTTCATCATTACTTGACTTGATGTCGTTACCGATCGATTACATCTTCATGAACTCTCGCGACAAGGGTGTCGTGATCATCAACATTCTGAGCTCATCCAGGATATGAATTGAATTCATGATGAGAAATACCATCCTTGCCCTCGATGAACTGTATTATCGTCGACCACTTTATTGCCCTCCCACCAACACAAGCTTGTTCATGTTTGGTGTTATACCTTGAGTTCCTTGCTATCCAGTAATTGTTCTTCTTTACCTTGGAACATCAACATCTCTTATGTCCTCAATGTTGTGAGAAATTCACCACCCTTAAGAATTCTTGATACCAGTGATACTTATTAACATCACCATTCTTTTCTTCGTCCCCGTGATGTTTCTAACCGGAATACCGACAAATGGTCTGTGATGTGTAAATTCTAAACTTCGAGCAACCCTCTTGCTTTGAAGTTATTGGTCTATAGTTTCATTCTACGACTATGGCTTATTGAATCACCATTCTGACATTGGTCGTGCAACCCAATCCATATTTCGGGCGCACCTTTCAACCAATGTTTATTTGTGTATGTTTTCCTCGAGCATACTTCCTTATATCTTTTGATCTGGCAAATGTTATCTCCTTGTTCACTTAATGGAGGAAATCCATCTTTTGGGAATCTTGGTGAATTGCCGTTGAGTTCACCAGACACCTCCTTGTCCTCTCCTTGGGTTAATGATGGACTCTTGTTAACGGAAATCCCTTCATAGTTCATTTCCCCGAGAATCTTACAATGTCATCTCGTCAATTTGCGTTGCACCTTTTCTTCTCAGGTATCCTAAGCCTGAGGTATCCTGACACCAATCGGATCTGAATCTCGGTCAGATATGATGGTTGGGACAACTTTCCAAGAGTTATGATGTTGATCCTTTGATGACCCGGTAACATGATGTCATGCCTAGCACACCTGACCGGAGGACCTATTGCTATAATTTTCCTTTTAGCAATGCTATCCATTCTTCCATGAGGAAATTGTAAGACTTATTCTACAAGCTATTCCTGATGGATCCTTTGAGTATCCAAAGTCTGATCTTCACCTATAGACCATGTCAATGCTATCTCGAAGCATGTCGGTGGTGCTCCGATTTTCAACAAGAACATTTGAAGCCCAATGCTAAATGTTACTTGCTCAATTACCCCAAACACCGTTGCATCGGTAATGTCATGAAATTTCTCTCCCCTTTCCTAAGGAGTTTTCTACATTATATCCTGCCAAGGATATCATGCTCTGCTTGTCCTTGGGAAGGATATACCCCTGATATATGTGTTTAAACACATTTTCCTTTCCATTATTTGGTTTAACCTTTCTTGTGATCTATATGATCTAAGCAGTAATATTCTCCTGCTTATGTATATACCTCGGTGTACAATTCTGTCAGCAAGACCCTGTTACTATTGTTGATGACATT
>NC_041391.1:357377609-357378752 GCF_002162155.2 Triticum dicoccoides | reverse complement strand
CCCCGGTCCTCCTCCCCGTGTCCGCGAGCCGCACTCGCCCGCGGCTCTGCTGCAGCTGCTTCTGTCGCCGCCCGTCACAGCGCCCGCGAAACCCCCTAGAAGCGCGCGTCCTCTGCCGCGCCACTACGGCCACCTCCACTCCCCCTTGGCCGGAGCCTCGCCGCGCCCCCCTCGCCAGTTCCGTTCGGGCGGACGCCCGACGCACGGTGCCCGTTGCGCCCGTAGCGCCCGATCCACTTTGGCCTATGGGCCAATGACCAATGGGCCAGTGCCCCCTATGGGCCTATGACAAGTGGGGCCTCCAGCCCCAGAACGAAAAAAAAGAGGAGTAAAAAAAAATATATAAAAAAATAAATCAATAATAAATAATAAAAATAATTAATTAATTAACTAATTAATTAACTTAATTAATTCTGATTAACCTAGCTAATTAAGATTAATTAATCTAATGACTAATTAACCTAATTAACTACTGTTAATTAGCTAACAGAGTATGACAGTGGGGCCCACCCCCCTATTAACACTAATTAGGTTAATTAAAATGTTTAACTAAAAATGTGTCACTGACCAGTGGGACCCACTGGTCAGGTTGACCAATCAACCCTGTTGACTGCTGATGTCAGCATGACCTCATGCTGATGTCATAAATCCATTTTCGAATTAAATAAAATAATTAATTAAATCTTAGAAATTAATAAAATCTTTAGAAAATCATATCTTTTAATCCGTAACTCGGATTAAAATATTTTCAACATGAAAGTTGCTCAGAACGACGAGACGATGTCGGATACGCAGTCCGTTCGTTCGCCACACACCCCTAACCTATCGAACTCGCAACTTTCCCCCTCCGGCTCCTCTGCCCGAAAACGCGAAACACCGGGAATACTTTCCCGGATGTTTCCCCCCTTAACCGGTACCACCTCATACCACGTTAGGGCACACCTAGCACCGCTCATTGTCACGTCACGCATCGTCGTGTTTATGTTTGCATTGTATTCATTGTTTCTTCCCCCTCTTATCTCCGGTAGACTACGAGACCGATGCTGATGCCACCGGGTACGACTACGTCACCGACGACCCCTCCTTGTCTGAGCAACCAGGCAAGCCCCCCCCCCCTTGATCACCAGATATCGCCTATTCTCC
>NC_041391.1:357333681-357377599 GCF_002162155.2 Triticum dicoccoides | reverse complement strand
GAGCAACCAGGCAAGCCCCCCCCTTGATCACCAGATATCGCCTATTCTCCTCTATACTGCTTGCATTAGAGTAGTGTAGCATGTTACTGCTTTCGTTAATCCTATTCTGATGCATAGCCTGACATTGTCGCTACATCTGTTGATACCTTACCTGCAATCCTAACTGCTTAGTATAGGATGCTAGTTTATCATCATTGGCCCTACATTCTTGTCAGTCTGCCTTGCTATACTATCGGGCCGTGATCACTTGGGAGGTGATCACGGGTATATACTATACATACATACATACTATTCAGATGGTGACTAAAGTCGGGTCAGCTCATTGAGTACCCGCAAGTGATTCTGACGAGGGGGCTGAAAGGACAAGTGGCTCCATCCCGGTAGAGGTGGGCCTGGGTTCCCACGGCCCTCGACTGTTACTTTGTGGCAGAGCGACAGGGCAGGTTGAGACCGCCTAGGAGAGAGGTGGGCCTGGCCCTGTTCGGCGTTCGCGGACACTTAACACGCTTAACGAGATCTTGGTATTTGATCTGAGTTGGCTACGAGCCTATACGCACTAACCATCAACACGGGAGTAGTTATGGGTATCCCGACATCGTGGTATCAGCCGAAGCACTTCAGACGTCAGCGACGGAGTGGCGCGCGCCGAATTGGACTGGAACGCCACTAGGCTAGGTCTGCTTTCGGCCGCCCTCGCAACGTGCAGGTGTGCTATGGGCGATGGGCCCAGACCCCTGTGCTCTTAGGTTTAGACCGGCGTGCTGGGCTCTCTGTTGAGCCTAGGTGGGGCTGCGACGTGTTGATCTTCCGAGGCCGGGCATGACCCAGGAAAGTGTGTCCGGCCAAATGGGATCAAGCGTGTTGGGTTATGTGGTGCACCCCTGCAGGGAAGTTAATCTATTCGAATAGCCGTGATCTTCGGTAACAGGACGACTTGGAGTTGTACCTTGACCTTATGACAACTAGAACCGGATACTTAATAAAACACACCCTTCCAAGTTCCACAGACAACCCGGTGATCGCTTTTCCGCAGGGCGACGAGGAGAGGATCGCCGGGTAGGATTATGCTATGCGATGCTACTGGAGATGCTACTTGGAGATACTACTTGGAGATGCTACTTGGAGGACTTCAATCTACTCTCTTCTACGTGCTGCGAGACGGAGGCTGCCAGAAGCGTAGTCTTCGATAGGACTAGCTATCCCCCTTTTATTCTGGCATTCTGCAGTTCAGTCCACCGATATGGCCTCCTTACACATATACCCATGCATATGTAGTGTAGCTCCTTGCTTGCGAGTACTTTGGATGAGTACTCACGGTTGCTTTCTCCCCCCTTTTTCCCCCTTTCCTTTCCTTCTGGTTGTCGCAACCAGATGCTGGAGTCCAGGAGCCAGACGCCACCGTCGACGACGACCCTTACTACACCGGAGGTGCCTACTACTACGTGCAGCCCGCTGACGACGACCTGGAGTAGTTTAGGAGGATCCCAGGCAGGAGGCATGCGCCTCTTTCGATCTGTATCCCAGTTTGTGCTAGCCTTCTTAAGGCAAACTTGTTTAACTTATGTCTGTACTCAGATATTGTTGCTTCCGCTGACTCGTCTATGATCGAGCACTTGTATTCGAGCCCTCGAGGCCCCTGGCTTGTATTATGATGCTTGTATGACTTATTTATGTTTTAGAGTTGTGCTGTGATATCTTCCCGTGAGTCCCTGATCTTGATCGTACACATTTGCGTGCATGATTAGTGTACGATTAAATCGGGGGCGTCACAACCACTCCAGCAGAAGCTTTGGCGCGAGCTCAACTGCTCCTGGATTACCCTCCAACGGCAGACAAGATCGATGAATGGAGGGCCACCATTCAGAGTCTCATCGGCTATGCCAACGGCGACACTCCGCAGCAGCCGAGTACATCGTTGCCGCGGCAGGATTGCCAGGCACGAGCCGATGGCGATGAAACCGGTGGGGGTGCAACCACCATGCACTCTCCACCCAAAAGGCCAAGATCGCCGACTCGCCGGATCCACCTCGACAGCGACTCCACCGCATCATCAGATCCACGAGCTCGTCGTGATCAGCACCAAGTTCTTCACGAACGACAGCAAGAAGACGCCCGAACTCGCATCGAGCGCCGAAGAGAAGCGCGGCGTCAATCGGACCAGCGCGCTGGGCCCTCTGTCGACATGCATGCACCAGGGGAACCAGGCAACTTGCCGTATGCGGTAGGTTGCCCTGCGCTCACTCGTCAGCTGCGGCAGGTCCAGTGGCCCAGCACGAAGAATTTCTAGCCAGACGTACCAGAGAAGTACGACGGCAAGTCGCATCCGTCGGAGTTCCTCAGCATCTACACCATCGCGGTGCAAGCTGTTGGGGGGGGTGGGACGACAAGATCCTAGCCAACTACTTCCCGCTGGTGCTCAAGCCCAATGTCAGATCCTGGCTCATGCACTTGCCGGACAACTCCATATCCTCCTGGGCAGATCTATGCCATCAGTTTGTCGGTGCCTTTACAGGCGGCCACAAGCCTCATGGCCAAGAGAGCGACCTTCATCTACTCGCCCAGAAGGAAGGAGAGCCCCTGCGCAAGTATATTCAGAGATTCAGCCGCGTACAGCACAACATCCCAGATGTCCACCCTGCCGCGGTAATCAGCGCGTTCCATCAGAACGTGCAAAACCGCAGGATGCGGGAGGAGATGGCGATGTGCAAGATCAGAGACGTCAGTGAGCTATATGCCCTGGCCGACAAGTGTGCACGTGCTGAGGAAGGGAGGAAACTCCCCGGAGAGAATACAGAAGCAGGAAGATCTGATAGTGAGGATACTGCCCCGGCAAAGAAAAACCGGCGGCGTAACAACAGGAAGAAGAAAGGCAAAGATGTGCTAGTCGTTGAGCAGTCCGCCAACGGAAGTGGCGCCAAGAAAGCCAAAGCTGGTAGCTTCGGCAAGGAGATTGCCGCAGGCACCAGCTACCAGGCTGTGGCGGTCGCCGACAAGCAGGATGGCACCAACAAGCAGTACTGCAAGATCCACCGCACCAAGGGCCATGACCTCCAGAGCTCCAAGAAGGTCGAGCAGCTTGTCGGGCAGCAAAAGGCTGAATACGAGCAACGCGACAAGGAGAAGGCCCAGGAAGGTGCTGGAGGAGCCGGCAAGAAACGCCCCGGCAGAGGAGGACGCCGCGGCAAGGCCAAGCAGCGGCAAGGAGACAGACCTCCCTGCGGCCGCGACAAGGATGAAGATGACGACGACGATGAAGATATGGATGATGACGAGACTGATGAGCAGGAGTTCCAGAAAGCCACAGAGGTCCTGTGCGTTGACGGCGGTGCTTCTTTGCATACTTCACACCGCCAGCTCAAGCAGTGGGTGCGGGAAGTCAATGCAGCAGAACCACCCATCGAGTCACGCAAGCCTCTGAAATGGTCCATCACGCCTATCATCTTTGATATTGAGGACCACCCTGATCGCGTAACTGCGGTTGGGTGCTTGCCGATGTTGGTTTCACCAACTATCCGCAACCTCAAGGTCACTAAGATGCTAGTTGACGGCGGGGCCGGCTTGAACATGATCTCCTCCGCGGTACTCCAGAAACTACAGATCCCTGACAGCGAGCTCGAAGAGACCGGCACATTCCAAGGAATCAATTCGGGAAGGAGCAAGCCGAAGGGAAAGATCACGTTGCCGGTAACATTTGGCAGCGAGTTGAACTTCAGGACTGAGAGGGTCACTTTTGACGTTGCTGACTTTCCATTGCCTTACAATGGGATACTCGACCGTCCAGCACTCGCTAAATTCATGGCGGCCTCTCACTATGCATACAAACTCCCCGACGACAAGAAGGATGCTCTTATCTGCGCCGACAAGATCTACCGGGAAGCCGCAGCCACAACAGATCGCAAGTCACTTGCCGTTGAAGCTCCCGGGGCGAAGAAGAAGACCAAGTCCGACAAGAGTTCGGATGCCCACTCCGGCAAGCGCACCTCTTCGGAGTGCTGCGCTACCGTCGAGGACGCACCATCGAGCTCCACTAGCAAGTGTAAGAAGGCAATGGCAGCTCCACCAGAGACCAATAAGGTGTCCGCCAAGGCGGACGACACTGGTGGTACCTTCACCATCAGTGCCACTCTTGACCCTAAATAGGAAAGCGTGCTCGTTGCTTTCCTGCGGGCGAACGTCGACGTATTTGCATGGCAACCGTCTGACATCCCGGTGTTCCCAGGAAAGTAATCGAGCACCATCTTGCCGTCTGTCCTCATGCGCGGCCCGTCAAGCAGAAAGTCAGGAAACAGGCAGTGGAGCGCCAAGCATTCATCGCAGAAGAAATCAAGAAATTGGAAGCAGCAGGCCTTGTCAGAGGAGTGCTCCATCCTACGTGGTTGGCCAATCCTGTAGTCGTGCGCAAGGCAAACGGGAAATGGAGGCTTTGTATCGACTTTACCGATGTCAATAAAGCTTGTCCCAAAGACCCATTTCCCTTGCCGCGCATCGACCAGATTGTTGACTCCACGGCCGGATGTGACTTGTTTTCATTTCTTGATGCATACTCAGGATACCATCAGATCTTCATGGCAGAAGAGGATGAGGAGAAGACCGCATTCATCACCCCATGTGGCACATACTGTTTCGTACGGATGCCTTTCGGTTTAAAGAATGCTGGTTCAACATTTGCAGAAATGTGGAAATGTGGAAGCCTACATGGATGACATAGTGGTCAAGAGCAAGGACAAGGTGACTTTGATTCAAGATTTAGACGAAACCTTTGCAAATCTTCGCAAGATCAACCTCAAGCTTAACCCCGAGAAGTGTGTGTTTGGAGTCCCCTCCGGCAAGCTTCTCGGGTTCTTCATGTCTCAGCGGGGAATTGAAGCCAATCCTGACAAAATCAAGGCCATTGAGCAGATTGAAGCACCAAAGCGCGTCAAGGATGTATGAAGACTTGCCGGTTGCGTGGCTGCTCTCAGCAGGTTTATCTCTAGATCTGCTGAGCGCGCCCTGCCGTTTTTCAAAATATTGAAAAAGGCAGGTCCAATAAAATGGACTCCGAAAGCGGAGGCTGCACTGCAGGACTTAAAGAGATACCTGTCCTCCACTCCAATACTTGTCGCACCTAGGCCACAAGAGAAGTTGCTGCTATATATTGCGGCAACCAATCAAGTGGTTAGTGCTGCATTAGTAGCAGAGAGGGAGGTGGATGATGAGCCAGCAACCACGGCAGATGCATCCAGCGAGAAGTAGGGGACTTCACCGGCAAGCTCTGGTCCCGACAAAGATGGATCTGCGTAGGCGCGTGAGAAGACGCAGAAAAGAATGGTGCAGCGCCCAGTTTACTTTGTCAGTTCCCTTCTGCAGGGGGCTAGGTCAAGGTACTCTGGTGTGCAGAAATTGCTTTTCGGCCTTCTCATGGCCTCGAGAAAGCTGCGCCATTACTTCCAAGCACATGAGATCACAGTCGTCACTCATTTTCCGCTAAAGATGATACTGCAAAATCCAGAAGCAACAGGCAGGATTGTCGAGTGGGCACCGGAACTGTCAAGCTTTGGCCTCATGTTTGAGAGCACTTCAACTATCCAAAGCAGAGCATTGGCAGAGTTCATAGCAGAATGGACACCAATGCAAGATGAAGAAATTCCAGAAACGAGCATCCCCGTCAAGGAAGCAAGCAAAGAGTGGCTGATGTACTTTGATGGTGCCTTCTCGCTGCAAGGCGCCGGTGCGGGCGTGCTACTTATTGCACCCACCGGAGAGCACCTCAAGTACGTAGTCCAGATGCACTTTCCCAAGGAGCAAGCAACGAACAATACCGCAGAGTATGAAGGTTTGCTTGCCGGTCTCAGGATCGCAGCAGACCTTGGGATCAAGAAGCTCATTGTCAGGGGTGACTCACAGCTTGTCGTCCGCCAAGTGAACAAAAATTATCAGAGTCCGTTGATGGAAGCTTACATTGATGAAGTGAGAAAGCTAGAAGAGCACTTTGACGGCCTACAGATGGAACATGTTCCGAGAGCTCAGAACGACATTGCCGATGGCCTGTCAAAGTGCGCCGCACTTAAGTTACCTGTGGAACCAGGGATCTTTGTGCTCAAGCTGACTCAACCGTCTGTAACGCCATCAACTGGACAGAGCAAGAAGAGGAAGTTGATTTCTGGTGACTATTTTCCAGCAGAGCTCCTCGAAGCCGCCGCCAAGAAGGTCCCCAAGATCAACACCAAGGGTGCTGAGGAGCAGTCTGCTCCGGCAAGCCCTAGGGTTTGTTCCGTTGAAGCAGACGCTCCCGACAAGTTTTGCTCCGGCAAGCTTGCCGGGGAATGTCAAGCTCCGGCTGAGCCGCTGGTTCTCGCCGTAGAAGCGGATGTTCCCGCAGCAGCGGATGTGCCTTTAGTCCTTGTTGTCGAGCCGCAAGCTCCAGCATGGGCACATTAGATTGTCCGTTTCCTTCAGACAGCAGAACTTCCCGAAGAGCAAGAAGAAGCGGAAAGAGTAGCCCGGCAGTCAAGTATGTACCAGTTTGTCGACAACACACTGTACAGAAGAAGACTCAACAGTGTGAAATTGAAGTGTATTCACCAGGAAGACGGACAAAAGCTGTTGGCAGAGATACATGGAGGCATATGTGGCCACCACATTGGCGCAAGAGCACTTGCCGGCAAAGCGTTCCGGCAAGGTTTCTTTTGGCCAACAGCCCTCCAGGATGCAGCTGCACAAGGAACCAAGTGTGAAGCGTGCCAGTTCCATTCCAAGCAGATACACCAGTCAGCTCAAGCTCTCCAGACGATCCCTTTATCCTGGCCATTTTCAGTCTGGGGGCTCGACATCCTCGGCCCCTTTCCCCGAGCTGTCGGGGGCTTTGAGTACTTGTACGTTGCAATCGACAAGTTCACAAAGTGGCCAGAAGTGGAACCAGTGAGGAAGGTGACAGCACAGTCAGCAGTCAAGTTCTTCAGGTCGATTGTTTGCCGTTTCGGGATCCCTAACAGGATCATCACCGACAACGGCACGCAATTCACGAGCCGCACCTTCATGCAGTACGTCCAAGATCTTGGCGCCAAGGTCTGCTTCGCTTCTGTTGCTCATCCAAGAAGTAACGGTCAAGCGGAGAGGGCGAATGCTGAAGTGCTGCGCGGGCTCAAGACCAGGACTTTCGACAGGCTGCACAAGTGCGGAAAGAACTGGATCGAGGAGCTGCCGATGGTTCTTTGGTCGATCAGGACGATGCCAAATCGAGCCACTGGCCAGACACCTTTCGCTCTAGTTTATGGAGCAGAGGCAGTTCTCCCCACGGAACTCGTATACGGGTCACCTCGAGTGCTCGCTTATGATGAGCTTGAGCAAGAGCAGCTGCGACAACATGACGCGCTGCTCCTTGAGGAGGACCATCTTCAGGCTATTGTACGAGCTGCTCGATACCAGCAAGCTTTGCGCCGCTACCATAGCCGCAAAGTTAATGCCAGAAGTTTTGAGGAAGGTGACCTTGTTCTTCGGCGCGTTCAATCCGCCAAGAATTCCAACAAGTTGACACCGAAGTGGGAAGGCCCTTACCGGGTGAAACGAGTCACTAGGCCTGGCGCTGTCCGCCTTGAGACCGAAGATGGCATTCCGGTGAGCAACTCCTGGAACATTGAGCATCTTCGTAAGTTTTACCCATAGGGCGCGGTTGCCGGAACCTGTTTCGGCAACCACCTTTTGTACAAAGCCGGGCGCAGACCCCGTGCATAAGTAAAGCTCATGTGCTCCGCACATCTTGTCAATTTCATGCTTTCTACTTCTTTTGCATGCGTTATCTGACACTTTGTGCAGCGCCTACCCCCGGTAAGCAATAACGAGCCATAAGGCTCCATATCTTTATTTTCTCTTCTTTCTCTTTCTCAAGGAAAGGAAGGTTCCCTCGCCCACAAGTTTGCCGGGGGGAAAGGAGAAGATAATGGTGTGGACCAGGCGTCGTTCAAGGAAGTTTCGCCTTACCGGAAAGCAAACGATAGAAGAGCTAAGTTGCCAAAGTTTGAGCAATCAGTTTTAATTTTTAAGTTATCTTCCTCGAACGACCATGCTTTGTATGGAAAACCTGTGCGCGGAGGAACCAACTCGTAGCTAGTTGCGCCCTTACCTTGTTTCGAGTCCGCTCAACAACTTAAGTGAGCTGCGACTAGTTGCGACAAGGTTTCTTGTCGGAAGCGGCACCACCAGCAGGCTGCTGACGTCCCGCACTCAGCGCTCGTGGCCCGGGTGCCTGCGCCGGCAAGTTGCCTAAAAGCGTAGGGCAAAAACATACAAAGGAAGGAATCAAGTAAAGGAAATAACACAGCAATCTCTACCCAAAATAGAGTTATATTACAAGATAGCTTGTCGCAGCTCTAACAGATTGTTCTCATGACATGACCAGCAGCGACAAAGAGAAAGAGAAAACGGGCGGCCTAATCTACGCGATCGCCCTCAACCCTCTTGATCCCGCTCACCTTGTCCACAATGGGTGCGACAAGGGCCTTGAGCGCTTCCAGATCAGCATCCGGCGGCAGGGACCTGAGGACGTTGGTGAGGTTGAGGCCTGGGTTGCGGAAGGCCACCTTCACGAGCACCTTTTGAAGAGCTCCCGCGCAGATCTTGCGTGACTCGTCGGCCAGCTGCTTTGGGATCTTCTCCCGGAGTCGCTGGAGGGCCGTCGCCACGCCTTTGAAGAACAAGTTGAGCTTGGCGCTGGGTTGGAGATGCTCATCGGAGGAATACCCGAGATCCTCCATCCCCAGCTGCGCCAGCTCCCCGTCCAGTGCTCCACATTCTCCCTAAAAGAGTTCTGGGCAGCAGCGGCACTCGCCAGCAGCGCCTCGTCGGCCTTGATCTTCTCCTTCAAGGCCATCTCCTGCTCCCTGGCGCCGTCCAACGTCTTGGTCAAAGTAGTCAGCTTCAACTCAAGATCTGCGTTGAGTCCTTGGCGGCGTTAAGCTCCTTGATCCTCTCAGCAAGACGACCCCGCAGCTCGCCATGAGCGGCGGCGTCCTTCTCGCGCTCACGCTTGAGCACAGCAAGCTCCTCGCCGCTCGCCTTGAGATCGGCCTCCAGCTGCGCCACCTTCGTCTCCAGCTCCTTCTTGGCGGCCTCGGCAGCTACGGCAGCATCCTCTGCTTCCTTGAGGGCCCCGCCAAATGTTTGCTCGCGCGCGGCAAGCTCCTCCTCGTGGCTGTCAAGGTTGACCTTGCGTTGCACCAACTCGCCTTCCTGCGCAGACAGCTTCTCGGCAGCAAGCCGCTGTTGCTCTTCAACTTCAGCCTTCTCGAGGAGGAAGGCTTTACGCTCCTCGGCGAGTTCCTCCCGCTCCTCTGCCAGGGACCGGAGAGCTTCCTGGTTGAAGCCCCGGAGCTCCTCCGCACGTTTCTCGATGTCCACTCCCGCCTTCGCGACAAGCGCTTCTCAGGGTACCAGCTTGGCCTATCGGGCACGGTAGAGCGACAACAGCTTCCGCAGCAGCAGCTCCTCCTCAGGCTCGTCGCTGCTGCTGCTTGGCGTGTCGACCAGCTTCAGCCCAGCGGAGGCGAGCACCTCTCCATCCAAGATCTCTCCTTCGACCGGCGCCCTGGAGCTTGACGCCCAGGGGAGCTTGATGAAGATACCATCGCCGGCCTTCAAATAGGCGCCGGGCTGGAGCTCTTCGGAGCCTGGTGCTGCAGCAGCGGCGGAGGGATCGGCGGTCGGCGTAGCGCCTGACGCTCCTGCGGCCTCGGGGCCGTCAGTGCGATCGCCGGATCCCTCGCCAGCTTCTGCGGCGGCAGCTTTGGCGGCCTCTTCACCGGCGGGATCATCAGTGCCGGCTTCTCCTTCGGTGGCAACGGCGTCGTCAGTATTGCTGCGCGCGTTCTCCTCGCCGGCGACCTCGGTTTCCATCGGCTCCGTGGCAGATGGATCTGACGAACGGAAAAAGGAGAAAAGTCAAGCAAATATCCAAAAAGAAAATCAGAAGAAGAAGAACCCAAGGGAAGTTTTCAAGCAAGAGGATTACCTGTACTAGGATCTGCAGTCGTGGTCTCAACCACCGGAGGGTCGCTGGTGCTGTCCCTTGTCGGAGAACTGACCCTTGCCGGAGAATTCTCCCTTGCCGGAGAACGCTCCCTTGCCGGGGAATCCTCCCTTGGCGATGTAGTCGAAGCAGATGGCATTTCGGGAGCGGCTTCCGGGCACTCCTGGTGAGGCTGCTCTGCTCCTACACAAACCAACAGTCAGATATCAGCAAAGAAAGAGCACCCATGCGCGCTTGACAGCAGGAAGTAAACCATATACTTACGCTGAGGGCTGCGCTGGGGGCTGCTTTGAGGAATGGTTGCCGGGTCCGGCAAGGGGATCTCGGACACACCCCCTGCTGTCGCGGTGGGTTCGTCATCGATGACGATCACCGGGACCTTGGCTCTCTTTGCCGCTCTCTAGGCCAGCGTCCTGAAAAGGAATGGGTTCAGAGTGAAGCAAATCAGATACAAGACTAAGCAACAAAATTGAAGAACTACAAGTACAGCAAAGAATCTTAATCTTCTTCTTCCTAGTCGGAGCTGAGCGCGGAGAGATCGAAGTCCGGCTCGCCTTCGGTGCGACGAGGCGGAGGAGTAGGTTCCCTCGTCCGCTTGGCAGGAGCAGTAGCGGTGGACTGGGAAGACCCTGCTCCAGTTGCCGCAGCGGCGTGAGGCGCTCCCGCGGCAACAGTGCTTGCCGCGGTAGAGCGTGTCGCGCGGCACGGCGGCTGTTGACTCGTCTGCCGCCCCGCTACGTCCCCGGCCTTGCGGAGACGCCTTCTTGGTGGAGCTGGGGGCTCTGCTTGCGGCGAGCTGGCTGAAAGTGGGGAGGAGGAGGAGCCGATCTTCAACGAGTCGCTCGCGCCCTCGACGGGCTCGCTTGACTCAGCTTCAGGCCCGACAAGCTCTTCCTCGCCGGCAAGCTCCTCTCGCTCGAGAAGGCTTGCCGCCTCTGCTGCCTCTACCTCCTCCACGGTGAATCCGAACTCGCCCGCGGCAGCAGCTGCTGCCGCCTCTTCCAGCCTAGTGGCGATGCGCTGCATCTCCGCATCGGTGGTGTCGCGAGTAAGGCTCTTCTGTTCATCGGAGCGGACCGGCACTTCTACCAAGCCATCAAAGAAATCCTGCACGACATTGTCTGCAGGCTCTTGCCAAGTTGGGACAATTCCATGCGAATCGCACAGCGGCATCATTGCACGGATGCGGTCGAGCGAGGAATTGTTGCACAGCGGAACGACACCCCTCGGCAACATGAACGCTTCAGGATGCTGAGGATCGCGCTTGAACAGTTCCAGGATCATCGCGTCCAGTTCCAGGACAGTGAAGTTGAAGTTGAGGCCCGGGCGCAGCCTCATGATATCCGCCGCGTTCTGGAACTCCCAGGCGGGTCTCCTCCTCTCCTGCAGGGGGGCGATGCGGCGGCGAAGAAAATCTGCGCCAACAGCGCCTACGGTGAGCCCGGCAAGCCTGAGGCGTAGGATCCGGGTGACGGCAATCTTCAGCCTATCGTCTTCCGGGGCCACGTTGCTCCAATCGTTGCCGCGCGCTATTGGGGCTTGGCGCTGGGCGGTAAATGGCTGCGGGTTCTCCTCGACAATCCAGCACCATTCTGCTCTCCATTCCTCCCACTTGCTGCGGAGCTCTCCCTCCAGATAAGCTTCCTTCTTGCCAGCTCTCGAGATCCAGGTGATTCCGCCGGATAAAGGCTCCCCTCTCTCAACTTGGGGCATAAAGAAGTGGCGGAAAAGAGCTACATTTGGATAGACTCCGACAAAGTTTTTGCAGAGATGTGCGAAAACTGCCATGGTCAGAACGGCAGTGGGGGTGAAGTCAAGGAGGCAGAACCCGTAGGTGTTCATGATATCGCAGAAAAATTCAGAGAAAGGCGGGCAGAGCCTGCAGTAGAAGAACAGCGCGAAGAAAGGGTATCCATTCGGAGCCAGCTCCGAAGCGGCAGCTGGGAGTACCTTCGTACGCGGATGCGCTCGCATCTCCGTCGATCAGAAGAGGTAGTAGTACTCCCTCAGCTCCTTCGCGGCGAGCTGGGGGGGGGGGAGATTGCCCGCTCCTTTCGCAGCGCCACGAGCCGCTGCGCCTTGGCCGATTTCACGACCTTCCCCTTGTCAGCTTTCGGAGCCATGGCGGAGGTGGTGGGGGAGATCGACGGCGTAGGTGATGCTGGTGGCGATGGGGGACGGAGCGCTGCTCTCTTTCAGCTTTGGCAAGAAGGGGGGAGCGGCGGAGATTTCTGAGATTGGAGTAGCAACCGGCGAGATGGGCGAACTGCCCTTGTTTCCCCTGCTTATAAAGAGGGAGGGGGCGGGCGTTCCGTCTTTCCGAATAAAGAAACCACCCACGATCTCTCCCACGACGCCGCATTCGACGCGTGCCGTTCGGGGAAGGTGCGGTGGATGCGGAGTAAGATACGGCGTAACCCAGGCCCCGCATGCCCGTGCCCTGTTTTGGACCTAGCCCAACAGCGCTCGGCGCCATGTGTGGCCCAGGCCCGGGGGCTCCTGTCGGTGTACTAGAGTAGGGGTACCCTAGTATCCCGAACTTTTGCACGGGCAGTCGCAGCACCCCACGGCAAGGCTTGCCGGGTGACCGCCAAGGTCCTCCATGGTTCCTTTGGAGCCATTCAAGAACAAAGTATTCAAGCCAAGGAGACAAGGCCCCGGCAAGAGGAGCTTGCTGGGAAGGCCAACCAAGGCATCTCAAGGAACTTGCCGTGACGCGCCACGCGTCCGGCGAGGCCCGGCGAGCGACAAGCTTCCGGACGCGACAAGACAACGACCGCGCCAAGTACCGCTCTGTACCCATGCTCCAGCACATCCACCAAAGTGTTGCCCTGGGGCCTTTCCAGGCGCGCGTGGCGAGAGGCCGTGCAGCCAGCAGTGCGCGGTGGCAAGCGGTGCTGACAAGATAGCCATCGTGGCAAGCGGTGGCGTCCCTGACTGTCCCTTTCTGCATTGTTTGGGCGACGCAGACGGGCATTTAATGCCTTTGTCCCTTGCCGTCAGGGTTAGGTAGGATACACTGTACAGGTAGCTGTACCAACCGCAATTCCTTTTCCATTTTTACCCTTGTCTACATTGCCACCTGTCGGTGACCCCTTGAGCATATAAAAGGAGGCCCATGCGCAACGTAGAAGGGGGTTCGAAGGCAGAAAAACACACACGCTCGGTCTCGTTAGCAGCTAGTGTGTACTGTAGCACTCAGCGCTCCCGAGCAAGAACTCAATACACTCAGACATGTAGCAGTAGGAGTGTTATCTCTCCGGAGAGCTCCGAAGCTGGGTAAACTGCTCGTGTGCTTCGCCTCGATCCGCTCTTCGTGCGACCTCCGCCCCCCGCCGAACCGAAAGGGGCTCGGTCCGCCGGCCCCATAGGTGTTTGTGGATCAGTTTCCCCCGACACCATGACAAGATATAATGTAGAAAACTCTTTAGGTAGGGGAGAGAATTTTCATGACTTTACCCATACATCGGTGTTTGGATAATTGAGCAAGAAACATTTAGCATTGGGCTTCGAATGTTCTTGTTGAAAATCGGGGTACCACAGACATGCTTCAGGTAGCAATGATATGGTGTTTCAATCAAGGGCCAGACTTTGGATATCGGAAGGATCCATTAGGAACAACTTGTAGGATAAGTCTTACAATTTCCTCCAGGAAGAATGGTTATCTTGCAAAAGAAATTATAATGATAGGTCCTCCAACCGGGGGGGGGGTGCTAGGCATGACATCAAGTTACCGGGTCATCAAAGGATCAACATCATAACCCTTGGAAAGTTGTCCCAACCATCATATCTGACTGAGATTCATATCCAATTGGTGTCATAATACCTCAGACTCAGGATGCTTGATAAGAAAAGGTGCGACACAATTTGACGGGATGACACTGTAAGATTCTCGAGAAATGAACTAGGAAGTGATTTCCGTTAACAAGAGTTCATCATTAACCCAAGGAGAGGACAAGGAGGTGGCTGATGAACTCAGCGACAATTCATCAAGATTTCCAAAGGATGGATTTCCACAATTATGTGAACAAGGAGATAACATTTGTCAGGTCAAAATGATATAATAGGATATGCTCGAGGAAAATATACATAATTAATCATTGGTTGAAAGGTGCACCCGAAATATGGGCTGGGTTGCACGGCCAATGTTAGAATGGTGATTCAATTATCGAAAGACTTAGAATGAACTATCACCCATTCACTTGTTGGAATCAACACGGGAACCAAGAAAGAATGGTGATGGTGAGAAGCATCACTGTACCACAAATCCTTAAGAGGTGGTGAAATTCTCACAACATTGATGACATAAGAGATGGTAATGTTCCAAGGTAAAGAAGAACAATTGCTGGATAGCAAGGAACTCAAGGTATAACACCAAACACGAACAAGCTTGTGTTGGTGGGAAGGCAATAAAGTGGTCAATGACAACACAAATCAGTGAGGGCAAGGATGGTATTTCTCATCATGAATTCAATTGATATCCTGGAAGAGCTCATAAGGTTGATGATGATCACGACACATTTGTCGAGAGATTTCATGAAGATGTAATCAATCAGCGATGACATCGAGTCAAAGGAATGATGAAGCGAAAGGTTATTGGAACCATGGGTACGACACAAACTCAAAATCAAGTCTGTTCAAGGAGAAATGATATGACGAGGAAGATCACGGAAGATTTGCTTACCATCTAAATCTGTGCTCCAGAAAGAGGGGCCAGGTAGCACAGTTAAAAAGTTGCACGATAATGATATAGCCGATCAGGCTAGAAATGACTTGAAGGATTAATAAACTCATAAGCAATGAAGAATACTTAAAGTTATCGAATCGAAGTGCGGAATTGATTCACTTATTAGTGCTCTCGGTTGACGACAACCTAGAACCCAAGAAAATTGGAATCGGTGAGAAATAATAGTTGATGAAGAACCCATAAGGAGTTATGTAGTTCCATGATGTTCTCGAGATACCAAGGGGGTAATACTCGACGACAGATCAAAGTAGAGGTCGGACTGGGGTATTGCTCTGCAGAAGACAAGTGCTTAAACTTGCACGAGAAATGGTATTTAAAGGAGAACATGGTCGGAACCACGATTGAAAAAGGCCAGATCCCAGATATAAGATGAACTTATACCAAGGGAATAATTAATTTAAGAGAAGCTTTAATGATAAGATCTACATCGTGTCCATGGGCATGAACACAAGTTCAAGGTCGACTCCCACTTCTCCAATGCATAACCTTTCATTCACTTCTCACGTTCGATGAAGTTGAAGTGTTGAAATTTTAACTGGTGAAGCACTAGAAGAGTATGACTCGTGAAAACTTTTGGGTTCACACGGTTTAGAGAAGGCATATGTTCAACCCATAGGGGCTTCTTAGAAACATATACCACAAGTTTCAAGAGTAAATAACACAAGCCCAAAAGCAGAGCATGGTTGGCCAAGCAGAGGATACAACTTAACAAAGGCATTACATATCAGGGGAAGAACTCCCAAAGTGATCAAATGTGAAGGACATTGTCGGATAACAATCCAACAAAGGACTTGATGGTCCACAAAGGATCTGATGTGAGTATCGATACTCAACCAGAGAAGGAAGGAATGCAAATGCAACAGGTTATGGAACCCTCTGAATAATTCAAAGCTTAAATGCAAAGGAATTATGATTTCCAAAACAAAGGACCAGAAGCAGACGTTCTGATCAAGGATGGATCAATTGAATATACCAGAGGCACAATCGACGACAGATAGTTTGGTCGAGAACTAGCTCATGTTAAAAATGCCGTCTGAGCCGGAAAGATAATCCTAGGATTAGACTGATGATGGTGAACATTCGCAGCATATTGAATCAACAGACTCAAAATGATAGTGACAAGGGATGCCAATAAGATTACTAGACTTATGGGATTAACCATAATGTAAGCAAGCAAGAATTTCAAGAGCAATAGGCTCCTGAGGATTTTCGGAAGATCAAATGGTATTTCGAAGATTGGTGACATACATGAATCAACTGGGATGAGTGGATACTCGGTAAGTGCGGGTATTATCCGTAGGGGTATTCAGGTGACAAAGAACAGCAAGGCACTAAGCTCAAAGGATTATCAGAACAATAGAGAGAATTTCGGGGTATATTTCAGTAACAAGATCAACTGGGAAACATTGTATGAATGGAGGGTATACGTGGTTATCCATAGGGGTTTATCGATGGAAGGGAATTGCAAAAGCGATGGCACAAAGTATCGAGGGAACATCGGAGAGTAACTTCGGAATCTTCTAGTGCATCAGGCGATCACCTGTATCGAGTGGCTCTCCGGGAGGAAGTAGTTACGAGAACCTAGAGTTAGATTTAGTAAAATCATTTAACCCGAATAGAAGAGAGATCAGAGTCCCAGAGTATAGACGAGGAATAAAAGATCCTACTACCACCCAATTGGCGACGTGGGCCCATGGGCCGCACAGCCAAGTTAGTAAAAAAAATTTCATCGACTAGACTCAACTTCGACCAAGGAGTTGGAAAGGGGATTCCTACAGGCAGTTGGCTCTGATAGCAACTTGTGACGCCCTCGATTCAATCATACACTAATCATGCACGCAAATGTGTACGATCAAGATCAGGGACTCACGGGAAGATATCACAACACAACTCTAAAACATAAATAAGTCATACAAGCATCATAATACAAGCCAGAGGCCTCGGGGGCTCGAATACAAGTGCTTGATCATAGACGAGTCAGCGGAAGCAACAATATCCGAGTACAGACATAAGTTAAACAAGTTTGCCTTAAGAAGGCTAGCACAAACTGGGATACAGATCGAAAGAGGCGCATGCCTCCTGCCTGGGATCCTCCTAACTACTCCTGGTCGTCGTCAGCGGGCTGCACATAGTAGTAGGCACCTCCGGTGTAGTAGGGGTCGTCGTCGACGGTGGCGTCTGGCTCCTGGACTCCAGCATCTGGTTGCGATAACCAGAAAGAAAGGAAAGGGGGGAAAAAGGGGGAGAAAGCAACCGTGAGTACTCATCCAAAGTACTCGCAAGCAAGGAACTACACTACATATGCATGGGTATATGTGTAAGGAGGCCATATCAGTGGACTGAACTGCATAATGCCAGAATAAGAGGGGGATAGCTAGTCCTATCGAAGACTACGCTTCTGGCAGCCTCCGTCTTGCAGCATGTAGAAGAGAGTAGACTGAAGTCCTCCAAGTAGCATCGCATAGCATAATCCTACCCGGCGATCCTCCCCTCGTCGCCCTGTGGAAAAGCGATCACCGGGTTGTCTGTGGAACTTGGAAGGGTGTGTTATATTAAGTATCTGGTTCTAGTTGTCATAAGGTCAAGGTACAACTCCAAGTCGTCTTGTTACCGAAGATCACGGCTATTCGAATAGATTAACTTCCCTGCAGGGGTGCACCACATAACCGCCCATTGGGTCTGGGCCCACCGCCCATTGCACACCTGCACGTTGCGTACACGGCCCATGAGCAGACCTACCAACCTCCATTACAAAGGAAGTTGCATTAACGCAGTCCAACCCGGCGCGCGCCGCTCAGTCGCTGATGTCACGAAGGCTTCGGCTGATACCACGACGCCGCGATACCCATAACTACTACCGCGTAGATGGTTAGTGCGTATAGACCAAATGGCCAGACTCAGATCAAATACCAAGATCTCGTTAAGCGTGTTAAGTATCTGCGAACGCCGAACAGGGCCAGGCCCACCTGTCTCCTAGGTGGTCTCAACCTGCCCTGTCGCTCCACCACAAAGTAACAGTCGGGGGCCGTTGGGAACCCAGGCCCACCTCTACCGAGATGGAGCCACCTGTCCTTTCAGCCCCCTCATCAGAATCACTTGCGGGTACTCATCGAGCTGACCCGACTTTAGTCACCATCTGTATAGTATGTATGTATGTATAGTATATACCCGTGATCACCTCCCGAGTGATCACAGCCCAATAGTATAGCAAGGCAGACTGACAAGAATGTAGGGCCAATGATGATAAACTAGCATCCTATACTAAGTATTTAGGATTGCAGGTAAGGTATCAACAGATGTAGCAACAATGTTAGGCTATGCATCAGAATAGGATTAACGGAAAGCAGTAACATGCTACACTACTCTAATGCAAGCAGTATAGAGGAGAATAGGCGATATCTGGTGATCAAGGGGGGGGGGCTTGCCTGGAAGCTTTGTTGTACATGAAGAAGGGTCATCGGTGATGTAGTCGTACTCAGTGGCATCAGCGTCGGTCTCGGGGTCTACCGGAGAAGAAGAGGGGGGAAGAAGCAGTAAATACAGAGCCAACAAAGCATCACAAAACATAACATGACAATACGCGGTGCTAGGTGTGCCCTAACGCGGTAGGAGGTGATACCGACAAAGGGGGGAAACATCCGAGAAAGTATCCCCGGTGTTCCGCGTTTTCGGACAGATGAACCGAAGGGGGAAAGTTGCGTGTTTGCTATGCTAGGGATGTGTGGCGGACGAACGGGTTGCGTATCCGGATTCGTCTCGTCGTTCTGAGCAACTTTCATGTTGAAAATAATTTAATCCGAGTTACGGATAAAAAGATATGATTTTCTAAAGATTTACTAATTTTTGGAATTTAATTAATCCTTTAATTTAATTCAAAATTGGATTAATGACATCAACATGATGTCATGTTGACATGAACAGTCAACAGAGATTGACTAAGTCAAATTGACAGATGGGGCCATTGACTGGGTCAACAGCACAGTCAGCAGGTCCAGTCAGTAGTCAACAGTCCTGTTGACTTAGTCAAACTTACGCGTGGGTCCCACTTGTCATTGACTCATCACTCTATTAGTTTAGGGAAAACTTTCTTAATTAACAGTGAGGCCCATCTATCACTTGGTTATATTATGCTAATTACTTAATTAACTAATTATTTAACATACTAAATATTTTAATTAACACTTATTTTTGTTTATTTGTTTTTCGTTCTTATCCAGAGGCTGGGCCCCGGTGGTCAGGGGCACAACCGGCCACACACACGCACACGCACCCACGACTATGGGCGAGGCCATGGCCGGAGCCTAGTCGGTGGGTGGCCGACGGCCAGCGGGCGCTGGGCAGGGCAGACACGAGGCATGGAGCGATCAGGGGAAGGGGCGCGGCGGCGCCGGCGGAGTGCACAGGGGGCGTGCGGCGACGCGCGACGTCCAGGCACAGCAGCAGCCCTATGGACGGGCGAGCAGCGGCAGCGGAGGCACGAAACGACGGGCGAGACAGGGGAACAGGGGCGGCCAGCGCGCTGAGCGTGGCGATGGACGTGCGGGACGATGGGGAGAGGGAAGCAGGGGGATGGAGTTCTCACCCCCGTTGTAGGGGAGTTCGGCGGTGAGGCGCGATGGCGCCGGCGGGGAGGAGGTCGGGGAAGGCGTCCGACGAGGTGGAGGTAGACGAGGGGCGGCTCCGGCGACCGGGGACGGCGATGACGTCGTGGCGTCGGCGGGGTCGTTCCCGATCTAGAATGAGCGGAGAAGAAGACCAACGGCGCGGTGGTTGCCTCGCCGACGAACGGCAGCTGCATCCCGCCTGAGAAGCACCGGAGAGCCGCGGGGGAGCACTGGAGAGGAGAGGTTGCGAGGGGGGTTCGAGCACGAGGTCCCTCGCCGCTGAGTGTGTGGCGGCGCGACGAAGATGGGGAGGGAATCGAGCGAGAGAGAGCGAGGGAACGAGGGGAGTGGGGGTGGTAGCGGTTAGGGTTTGGTCGCGTGGGGGGGATAAGGGGGACCGGGGTGGGCCAGCCTGGCGGTCCATCGGCCTGCTGGGCCGAGGCCCAGATGGGGGGTTCCTTTTCCTTTTTTTTGTTTGTCTCTTTTGTATTTTCTTTCTTTTATTTATTTTCTCTTCTGTTTTAATCCAATTTAAAATATTTATGCATTTTATAAAACTGTGTCTTCTACACCATAATTATCTATGTAATATTTAGTACAAACCGAACGTTTTTATTTTAATTTTTGAAAACTTTTATTATTGACATTAATTTGAATTTGAATTTTGAAACGGTTTCGAATCATCACAAGGTTAACAACAGTAACGTGGTGACGTGGCACCATTAGCCTGGGATTACTGTAGCTTAATTATCCGGGCGTCACAATAAGGTGGTATCCTCCTTTGAATGATTCGAGTGACTTGACTTGGCACATGTTCACGCATGTAGTTGAAACAAATAAACATATCCTTCATGATATTTATGTTCATGGTGGATTATATCCTACTTATGCTTGCACTCGGTGTTGATTAATTTTCATGCATGTTCATGACTGTTGTCGCTCTCTCAGTTGGTCGCTTCCCAGTCTTTTGCTAGCCTTCACCTATAATAAGCGGGAATACTTCTTGTGCATCCAAACCCCATAAACCCCAAAGTTATTCCATATGAGTCCACCGTACCTTCCTATATACGGTATTTACCTGCCGTTCCAAGTAAATTTGTATGTGCCAAACTCCAAACCTTCAAATGAAATTCTGTTTTGTATGCTCGAGCAGCTCATGTTTCAACTAGGGTTGTATGTATCTTCCATGCTAGGTGGATTATTCTCAAGGGGAGTGGACTCTTCTCCTCATTCACGAGAAAATGGCTGGTAACCGGGATGCCCAGTCCCATGATCAAAAAGATCAAAGAAAATCGAAATAATTAAACAAAACTCCCCCGGGGCTGTTGCTAGTTGGAGGCACTCGTTGTTTCGAGCAAGCCATGGATTGATGCTTGGTGGTGGTGGGGGAGTATAAACTTTACCATTCTGTTTGGGAACCGCCTGTAATGTATGTAGCATGGAAGATATCGAGATCTCATAGTTGTTGCGTTGATAGTGAAAGTATACCGCTCAAAATGTTATTCCCCTCTATTTTAAAATCGAGCTCTGGCACCTATACAAATCCCTACTTCCCTCTATGAAGGGCCTATCTATTTACTTTTATGTTGAGTCATCACCTTCTTATTAAAAAGCACCCGCTGGAGAGCACACTGTCATTTGCATGCATTACTATTAGTTTATATTGAGTATGACTTGACTCGATCTCTTTTACCATGAATTGCAATGTTTGGTCTGTCCTTGATCTTTAAAGGTGCTCTGCATTTATGTTTTGCAGTCTCAGAAAGGGCTAGCGAGATACCATCTTGTTATATCATATTATGATTGTTTTGAGAAAGTGTTGTCATCCAAGTTTTATTATTATTGCTCGCTAGTTGATTTTGCCATTGATATGAGTAAACATGTGACCTAAGTGTTATTGTGAATATGGTTAGTTCATAATCTTTGCTGAAAACTTGAATGCTGGCCTTACATATTTACAACAACAAGAGCAAATAGAGTTTGTAAAAGTTTTTCTTTATCACTTTCAGTTTATCAACTGAATTGCTTGAGGACAAGCAAAGGTTTAAGCTTGGGGGAGTTGATATGTCTCCAACGTATCTACTTTTCCAAACACTTTTGCCCTTGTTTTGGACTCTAACATGCATGATTTGAATGAAACTAACCCGTACTGACGTTGTTTTCAGCAGAACTGCCATGGTGTTATTTATTGTGCAGAAAACAAAAGTTCTCGAAATGACCTGAAAATCCACGAAGATAACTTTTGGAAAATATAAAAAATACTGGCAAAAGAATCAAGGCCAGGGGGCCGACACCCTATCCACGAGGGTGGGTGGGCGCGCCCCTGCCTCGTGGGCCCCCTGGAGCTCCACCGACCTCAACTCCAACTCTATATATTCCGTTTCACGGATAAAAAAATTAGAGAGAAAGTTTCATCATGTTTTACACTACGGAGGGCTGATCTGGAGTCCATTCGGGGCTCCGGAGAGGGGGATTCGTCACTGTCGTCATCATCAAACATCCTCCAACACCAATTTCATGATGCTCACCGCCGTGCGTGAGTAATTCCATCGTAGGCTTGCTGGACAGTGATGGGTTGGATGAGATTTACCATATAACCAAGTTAGTTTTGTTAGGGTTTGATCCCTAGTATCCACTATGTTCTGAGATTGATGTTGCTATGACTTTGCTATGCTTAATGCTTGTCTCTAGGGCCCGAGTGCCATGATTTCAGATCTGAACCTATTATGTTTTCATGAATATATGCGAGTTCTTGATCCTATCTTGCAAGTCTATAGTCACCTATTATGTGTTATGATCCGACAACCCCGAAGTGACAATAATCAGGATACTTCTCGCTGATGACCGTAGTTTGAGGAGTTCATGTATTCATTGTGTGTTAATGCTTTGGTCCGGTTCTCTATTAAAAGGAGGCCTTAATATCCCTTAGTTTCCATTAGGACCCCGCTGCCACGGGAGGGTAGAACAAAAGATGTCATGCAAGTTCTTTTCCATAAGCACGTATGACTATATTCGGAATACATGCCTACATTACATTGATGAACTGGAGCTAGTTCTGTGTCACCCTATGTTATAACTATTACATGAGGAATCACATCCGACATAAGTATCCATCATTGGTCCAATGCCTATGAGCTTTTCACATATTGTGCTTTGCTTATTTACCTTTCCGTTGCTACTGTTACAATTACTACAAAACTGCTATAGTTACTTTTGCCACTGTTACCATTACTATCATACTACTTTGCTACTAAATACTTTGCTGCAGATACTAAGTTATCCAGGTGTGGTTGAATTGACAACTCAACTGCTAATACTTGAGAATATTCTTTGGCTCCCCTTGTGTCGAATCAATAAAATTGGGTTGAATACTCTACCCTTGAAAATTGTTGCGATCCCCTATACTTGTGGGTTATCAGAATCCCTTCCTTACGAACTCCAAGAAGAGATTGCTCAGCTCAATCTGGTCATAGTTGATGCTGGTCTTGCTAATATTATTGAAATTACTCCTACCCTCATGGATGAGATCTGCAAGGCCCAGCCGAATGACACAGTCCTACAAAAACATGTCAAGCGAATGTTAGCAGGACAGACCTCAGACCTTTCCAAGGACCAGCGAGGTACACTGCGATTCCGTGGGAGGATTTGTGTGCCATGTCAAGAAGATTTAAGGAAGAAAATATTGTCTGAAGCACACAAATCCTGGTATTCTATTCACCCGGAGGTACTAATATGTACGAAGACCTTCGAGAAATATTCTGGTGGGGTGGGATGAAGAAAGACATTGCCTATTTTGTCGCCTGTTGCGACATATGCAATAAAGTAAAGGGAGAACACCAGAAACCAGCCGTACTCCTCCGACCGTTGCCCGTTCCACAATGGAAGTGGGATGATATCTCCTTGGATTTTATCACGGGGCTACCAAAAAATCAGTGAGGCAATGACGCAGTATGGGTGATACGTCTCCAACGTATCTATAATTTATGAAGCATTCTTGCTATTTTATTATCTGTTTTGAATGATTATGGGCTTTATTATACACTTTTATATTACTTTTGGGACTAATCTATTAACCGGAGGCCCATCCCATATTGCTGTTTTATTGCCTATTTCAGTATTTCGAAGAAAAGTAATATCAAACGGAGTCCAAACGGAATGAAACCTTCGGCAAAGGTATTTTTGGAACAGAACCAATCCCAGGAACTTGGAGTGCAAGCCAGGGGATCATCGAGGAGGCCATGAGATAGGGGGGGGCGCCCACCCCATGGGCGTGCCCTACCCTCTCGTGGGCCCCTCGAGGCTCCCTCGACTGACTTCTTTCGCCTATATAAGCTTACGGACCCTAAAAACATCGAGAATGAAGATAGATCGGGAGTTCCTCCACCGCAAGCCTCTGTAGCCACCAAAAACCTCTTGGGAGCCCGTTCCGGCACCCTGCCGGAGGGGGAACCCATCATCGGTGGCCATCTTCATCATCCCGGCGCTCTCCATGACGAGGAGGGAGTAGTTCACCCTCGGGGGCTGAGGCTATGTACTAGTAGCTATGTGTTTGATCTCTCTCTCCCTCTCGTGTTCTCTCTATGGCACGATCTTGATGTATTGCGAGCTTTGCTATTATAGTTGGATCCTATGATGTTTTCCCCCCTCTACTCTCTTGTGATGAATTGAGTTTCCCTCTTGAAGTTATCTTATCGGATTGAGTCTTTAATGATTGAGAACACTTGATGTATGTCTTGCCGTGTTTATCCGTGGTGACAATGGGATATCACATGCCACTTGATGTATGTTTTGGTGACCAACTTGCGGGTTCTGCCCATGAACCTATGCATAGGGGTTGGCGCACATTTTCTTGACTCTCCGGTAGAAACTTTGGGGCACTCTTTGAAGTACTTTGTGTTGGTTGAATAGATGAATCTGAGATTGTGTGATGCATATCGTATAATCATGCCCACGGATACTTGAGGTGTCAATGGAGTATCTAGGTGACATTAGGGTTTTGGTTGATTTGTGTCTTAAGGTGTTATTCTAGTACGAACTCTTGAATAGATTGATACGAAAGAATAACTTTGAGGTGGTTTCGTACCCTACCATAATCTCTTCGTTTGTTCTCCGCTATTAGTGGCTTTGGAGTGACTCTTTGTTGCATGTTGAGGGATTGTTATATGATCTATCTATGTGATTATTGTTGAGAGAACTTGCACTATTGAAAGTATGAACCCTAGGCCTTGTTTCCTACCATTGCAATACCGTTTACGCTCACTTTTATCATGAGTTACCTTGATGTTTTTATATTTTGAGATTACAAAAACCTATATCTACCATCCATATTGCACTTGTATCACCATATCTTCGCCGAACTAGTGCACCTATACAGTTTACCATTGTATTGGGTGTGTTGGGGACACAAGAGACTCTTTGTTATTTGGTTGCAGGGTTGTTTGAGAGAGACCATCTTCATCCTACGCCTCCCACGGATTGATAAACCTTAGGTCATCCACTTGAGGGAAATTTGCTACTATCCTACAAACCTGTGCACTTGCAGGCCCAACAACGTCTACAAGAAGAAGGTTGTGTAGTAGACATCAAGCTCTTTTCTGGCGCCGTTGCCGGGGAGGTGAGTGCTTGAAGGTATATCTGTAGATCTTGCAATCGAATCTTTTTGTTTCTTGTTTTATCACTAGTTTAGTTTATAAAAGAATACTACAAAAAAATGGAGTTAAGTTTGTCTCATACGCTTGGCCTTTTTAATATCTTTCGTGAGTTTGATGGAAAGGAAAATTGTGCTCAAGTGCTAGAAGAAGAATGCATTAAAATGCTTGGTACTAAATCCTTGTATGATGAGCATGATTGCAATGTTGTTAGTATGAATTCCTTGAATATCCGTAGTACTAATGATGATTGCACTAGTTATGATGAAACTGTCTCTTATAAGCATGTTGATTTTTGTGGAGAGCATTGGGTTTGCAAGATACACCAAATAGAGAAGATAGATATTGCAAGAGGCATAAGCATTTATAAACTAAATTGTTGCAAGAAAGTCTTGATGAGTGTGCTAAAAGATTCAATATTTTTTGCACCCGTTGTGAACTTTGCTATGAACATGGTCATTTAAATCTCCGATGCAAATTGTTTGATGATCGAATCGTATCCAAAAATTGTGATGAAGTGATTTCCCTTGCGCATCATAATGAACTTATTTTTCTTTTGGCGTATGAAGAAATGAAACGTATAACTGAAGGTATTCCAAAATTTAATCTTGATAGATTTCTTGATTTTTATCTAGAGAAGATTTATATGTTTTGTGTGGAGAATTGCATTGAAAATCCTTATATTGCCAATTACCTAAAGAAAAGAAATCAAATAGAAGAAGAAGAGAACACTAATGAAAGGGAAGAGATTTCCCAATATCCTCCTATTATTTCTTATGATGAATCAGGTAACGAGGAGGAGCTTTCTATTCAACCAATCTCGTCAATAAGGAGCTCAAAGAGGAAGGTTGAACCCACACATAATGTGAAGAAGAAAAATAAAAGAAGGAGCAACAAAGGTAGAAAGGTATTCCTCCCAAATGATGTTGCTTCTACTACTCATTGTGATGATGATAATTTCTATACTATTGGTGCTATCTATATTTTTAATGATGAGAGTGATTATGCTTATGATATGAAAGGGCCCAAGCTTGGGGAAGCTATGTTTGATGATGATTAAATATTTGAGAATATATTTGCTGAAATGAATGTTTGTCCCAAGCTTGGGGATGCTATGTTTAATGAAGATGATATTTTTAGCATCCCAAGTTTTGATATGCAAAGTTGTTATGAGGATAGCATGCCTCTTACCAATGATGATTATATTGATGAAAGTGGGTTTGGAAGAGTGTCAACTTTAGGAAGTAGTGATCCCACTATTTTGGAGGATTGAATTTTATTGTGATGAATACGAAAGTGGATTTGGAAGAGTGTCAACTTTATTTAGTGTTTCCATTATCTTGGGAGAGGTTTCAATCGATTATGATGAGAACGAAGTTGCTACTTATGGTGATTATTGTGATGAAACGTATGCTATAAAAAGTAGTGATGATTATATTTACAAATCTTGTCATGATTGTGATTACCCTTTTTCTGAACATTACTCTTTTAATGTGGAAACAATTTTTAGTGTTCAAGTCTCTTATGATACTCCCACTATTCCAAATGAGAAGAATTTTGCTTATGTGGAGAGTAGTAAATTTTCTATGCTTGTAGATCATGAAAATAATGCTTTAGGTGCTGGTTATATTGTTGAATTCATTCATGATGCTACTGAAAATCATTATGAGGGAGGAACATATGCTTGTAGGAATTGCAATAATGTCAAGTTTCCTCTCTATGTGTTGAAAATCTTGAAGCTATGCTTGTGTTACCTTCCTATGCTAGTTGATTATTGTTCCCATAAGTTGTTTACTCACAAAATCCCTATGCATAGGAAGTGGGTTAGACTTAAATGTGCTAGTCATATGCTTCATGATGCTCCTGTTATGTTTCAATTCTTATATTTTATGTGAGCATCATTGCCATCATCATGCCTAGCTAGAAAGGCATTAAAGCAAAGCGCTTGTTGGGAGACAACCCAATATTTATACTTACTGTTTTTTGTGTTCACATGATTATGCTACGGTAGTAATCATGTTTTATAGCGTTTGTTTCAATAAAGTGCCAAGTAAGACCTTTAGGATAGCTCTCTGCGTAGGGACTATCCTTTACTTTATTTCTTTTACTTTTATGCAAGAGTCAAGGTGATCTTCACCTTTCCCTTTTTCATTTTATCCTTTGGCAAGCTCCTCGTGTTGGGAAGATCCTGATATATATATCCAATTGGATGTAAGTTAGCATGAACTATTATTGTTGACATCACCCAAAGGTGAATACGTTGGGAGGCAACACTATAAGCCCCTATCTTTCTCAGTGTCCGATTGAAACTCCATAACCATTAGTATTGTGTGAGGTATAGCAATTGTAGAAGACTATATGATAGTTGAGTATGTGGAGTTTGCTATTCCTGAAAATAAGATGAATTGCAATTGTCTAATGACTGAGAAGGAAGTTTGCTAGTTTTCAAGAAAGTTTATGGTCTATGCTTTTACATGTGAATTGCTTGTTACTTTATCGTGAGAAATTTCATGAGATGAATTACTATTATGACATATTATCATGCTAGAAAAGGTGATTGAAATTATCATTGATCAAACTTGTGCACCTTCTAGCATTCACACTTCATAAATTCTTTCTTTTATCATTTGCCTACTCGAGGATGAGTAGGAATTAATGGGTCATAGTGAAAATTTTAACCAAGGTAGCTAATTTTATTCCCATCAGAACCACATACCGTGTTGATCAGCTCGCACAATTGTATGTGTCCAGAATGGTCAGTCTAGATTGAGTACCTCGAACAATCACTTTTGACCGGGGATCCCTATTTACCTCCGCTTTATGGTCCCGTCTCCATCAAGCTTGGGGAACAACACTGAAATATAGTTCCGCTTATCATCCTCAGACCGATGGATAGACTGAGCGGGTAAACCAAATACTCGAAGATATGTTGCGAGCATGTGCCTTGGCCCAAGGGCCTAAATGGAAAGACTGTCTATTGTATGCTGAGTTCTCCTGCAACAACAGTTTCCAGGCCAGTTTAAAGATGTCACCTTATGAGGCTTTGTATGGCCGTAAGTGCCGCACCCCATTGAATTGATCTCAAACCGGAGATAGCCGCATTTTCGTAACAGATCTCATGATGGAAGCCGAAAAGCAAGTCGAGGAAATCCGAGACCGACTGCGACTGGCCAAATCCCGATAAAAGAGTTATTATGATGCAAAGCACCGACATGTCAGTTTTGAGCCCGGAGAATATGTATACCTCAGAGTCACTCCTATGAAAGGAGTCAAAAGGTTTCAGACTCGCGGAAAATTGGCACCCAGGTTTATTGGTCCGTTCCCAGTTATGTCCAGAGTGGGTACTGTTGCATATCAATTGGAACTGCCCCCAGAATTGTCAGAAGTGCACAACGTGTTCCATGTCTCCCAGTTAAGACGATGCATATCACCGCTCGAGAAAAAGACTGCTATGACAGAAGTAGAGTGGGCTAAGGATTTAACGTATGAGGAGAGACCGTTCAAAATTTTGGATGAGATGGAAAGGGTCACTCGTAGCAAGACAAGAAAATTTTACAAGGCCCAGTGGGAGCATCACACAGAGGCAGAAGCAACTTGGGAGCAAGAAGAATTTCTAAAGGCAAACTATCTAGAATTGTTTTCCCGAGCAACTAAATCTCAAGGATGAGATTCATCCTAAGTGGGGGAGGTTTGTGACAGCCTGATTTTTGCCCACTTTTCTTTTTCTGAATTTCATTTGGTTTTGATTTGAAATTTGGAGTTTGAATCACTTCAGTTGGACTTAAACACTTGTGCATCACCTTGGCTTTCACCCAAGTGACTCATTTCTCCTAGCCATCATTTCTTCTCTGGTCTACCTAAAAACAATATCATGGCTATTTTTCTTAAATGAAAAATATTCATTTTCCTCTCTAAAACCCTAACTAGAAACTTGTGCTCCAAAGCAACGCCAATTTTTCTTGCCCACAAAAATCTAAGAAAATTCACAAAAATCCTTTGAACCCTAGGGCACCTCCCGATCAAAAATATTGCATCACTTTTTGGAATATTTTTGCTACAAAAAATATTTTCTTTTCTGGATAGAAAGGGTAGTTTCTACAGCAACTACCATTTTACTTGTGCATCACTACCCTCGTAGATGGTTGCTAACCCCAAAGCACTGCTCCCAACTCCTGGCCGTTTGACCATAGTAAGCTCTCAAAGTTACTAACCAGGAACTTACCATGAAGTAAAACTCTAGCTAACATCACCTGAGCTGGACTCAAAGCCTTGGCCCTAACCTAAACACTAAGGACTACACGCGAGACATGAAAATTGGGGCCAGCCATGGCTCTATGCCATAGTGCATGTGGTGACCATGCATGTGCACGGTGCCAACATGCTTTTCGCCGCGCTCTGAGTGCCACCGAGCGCTCTGTTCAGCGCGTGCTCGCTTCCCCGCCTGCCTAACCTCACCAAACCTCGCCACCATCAACGTCTCGACTCCATTAACTTCCCCCTGGCGCTCGCCAACGCCGGAGCTTGTCGCAGTGAGCACGGGCGCGGTCCGGCCAACCCAACAGTGTGATGTGCACTGTGTTCATCGCCACCTACTCGTTCCTATGCTTGTCTCCGCCCGCTCACAGTGCCTGTGTGAGCTGCCTAGCCTTCCCCCTCGCTCACTGATGCTGTTCGTCGCCGGGCACAGTGTCCAGGTGTTCGGGCGGAGCCCGAACCCCTCACCTCGCTCGGCTATAAATCCAACCCTCCCAAGCCCTCCTGAGCATCACCAGCTCCAATCAAACACTCCATAAGCAACTAGGAAGCCGTAGCCCGGCCTGGCAGGCCTCGGGCCGCCGTCCCCAAGCTCAAGCTCGCCGCCGATCCCCTCTGTCCGCCCTCACCACTCCAGCCCCTCCCAAGCTCAGGTGACTCTTCCAAAGCCTCCGCCGTGCTTCAGTGGTGCCGTCTGACTCGGTTGGAGCCACTGGGGCAGCCCCTCGTCCCCGCATCCCCAACTCCGGCAACTATGGGTCTCTATCACCGCTGGAGAGGCTCATTCCGACGTTGTCCAACCACCCCTAGCTGTTCTACGGGTACGGGCAGGTGCGCCTCCCTCTTCTCCTTCGATCTATCCCTCCAGATCGAGCCAAGATGCCCTCCTCGCCGGCGTGTGCTCCGGTGAAGCTCCGTCGTGCCATGTTTCCCTCTCCCCCTCCCTCTCACCTGACTAGCGGGGCTCGGTGTCAGCCACTCTGGCCGCGCCCGAAGCGGTACGAGTGGAGGCGCCCCACGGGGTTTACGCCTTCGACGTCACCCCTTGTTCTGTTTATTTAATTCAATTCAAATATTTCTAGAGAACTTCAAACAACCATAACTTTTTAACCATAAGTCCAAATGAATTGATTCTTTTTGCATTGTCTTCTGTATGAAAATCTCTAGCAGCACACCAAAGATGAGATTTTTCTCTGTTGCCTAGATTTTCTGGTGAATTTCAGAGTGTTTCTTGATGTTTTCTTTTTGTGTTTTTAATTTATTTCAGAAGGTGAAGCTTGTCTTGAGGATCACCAGGAGGAGTATGAACCTCATCTGCACTAAGGCAAGCCACAACAACATTTTCATGGTGCCATTGCAATATTTGTGATTTATTTTCAACTTGAATGAATAATTAAGTTCATGCATTTAAATCACTAAAATAAATAACTATTTTCATTCTATTGAAAGCTTGATTATGTTGACATGTTGGTTTACAGTAAGTTAAAGTTAACTAAGTTAGTTTAAGTCATTAGAAGTTATCCTAGATTATGAAGAAATAATTTGCTTATGAAAAAGAACTAGTTTCAATAATATTTTCTTGGGTAAGAAAATAATTATGCTAAGATATTGCCATGGTTAGTTTGCTGAATAATCATGACCAGAATAGTGCTATAAGTTTCTGATATGTTTGGTTAGTGCTTGGTATAGTTGACCCGGTATTGTTCTTATGATTAGTGATGCATGTTACATGAGTGCATTTGCATGGCATATCATGACACCGATTATTTTTACTTTAAGTTGAACCTGATAATAACTCAACTTGAACATATCGTTGATCGGGTCATGGTGCCACTGAATCGAGTTTTTCCCAGTGCAAACACATTTGCCTTTATGGGAAGGAATTTATTCGGTCCGTTGTCATGCCTCTGGTCGGTGCCTCCAATGAGGGAAGGTTATGGGCGTGCGGTACCCTGGCCCGATAAGCAGACATAACCTTGTGTGCCCGTTGATGTTGTTATGGTATGTTGTCCCCGTTTGGGACCGTTTATGTTTTGCCATGATGGTGGCCATTGGTGTCTTTGGTAGACACGGGGCCACCCATGACTTAGCCCAGTGGGGAGTTATTCGGAGTGGCCGAGAGAGTGTCATGGCAATGGAGGGGTTCCATTGGAATGCCGTTGGTCCACCCGAATGGGAGTGCGAGGCCATGGGTTCCTTCGTGTGGGTACAGTGTGCTACCTCTGCAGAGTGTATTTAATCTATCGATAGCCGAGTCCACGGTCACGAACACGCTCGAAAGTAGGTCACACCATGGGTCAACGATTAAATAATCTTGCACACTAAATTAATAACCTGGCACTATTGGAAAGAGGATGGTTGGAAAACCATGTTAATGTTGATGACCAAGTTGTTGGTCCGTTTGTGATCCGAGAGAGATCACCATTTGGTTACGAGGTAACCCGTTTGATGACCAAGTTGTTGGTCCATTTGTGATCCGAGAAAGATCACCGTTTGGTTACGAGGTAACCCGTTTGGTAAGCATGTATGTGGGACTTGAGGCACGAGATTTCATTCACTGCATCCATAGCATGATTTTGCATTGATGATTAACTTGGTTAATATCATGATATTGTTTATCATTATGTTTATGCATGTTGTGAGCTTGCAAGTGCATTCAATGTACTGACCTGGAGTGTCATGCCAGATTTCAAGAAAGTTTCGTTGGAACGGAGTGCTGTTTGAGTCTAGATCGTGTTCACATCGGTGTCCCTGTGCTATGGAGTCCCGCTTTGTCATTGTTCCGCTGCCGCATAGTTGTCATGATCGTTGCCCCATTTATGTTCATGAAATAATGTACATATTTTTCAGCCGCACCGTGTGTCCTGCTTGGCCTCCTAACTTGTTGTAATATGAACCATGTTCCGCTAGCATCAATAAAGCGGTTGTTTTCTGTACCAAGATGTTGTGTGTTGCCAGAAGACATGGTCTCTGGGCTGGCAATGCAAGCTAAACCGGTTGCTCTGAGCCGGGGTGCCACATTCATCTAGCACATTTGTCAAGTGCACTCTTTGTGAGCCGTTAGTCTCATCAAACCGCACATCTACAGTTTCAACCACTTTATAGTGAAAGAAGTTGAAGGCTCTGTAGGTGTGCGAATCCTTTCTATAACCAAGCATAAAACCTTCATGTGCTTTAGGTGCAAAGTTTGAAGTGTGATGTCGATCCTTGATCCAGCATCGAGCACCAAAGACTTTGAAGTAACTGACATTTGGCTTCTTACTAGTCAGAAGTTCATAAGACGTCTTATTGAAGAACTTGTGAAGATAAACTCTATTGATGATGTCCCATGCAATGGCTTTAGGCCCAAACATCCTTGGAGTCTTGTATTCATCAAGCATCATGCATGCCATCTCTATGAGTGTTCTGTTCTTGTGCTCCACGATGGCGTTCTGCTGAGGTGTGTATGGAGCAGAGAACTCATGTGTGATGCCCAATGTATCAAGATAAGTGTCGAGGCCGGTGTTCTTGAACTCAATGCCATTGTCACTTCTGATGTGCTTGATCTTGATGCCATACTTGGTCATGGCACGATTGGCAAAGCTTCTGAAGACATCCTGCACTTCAGTCTTATAGAGAATTATGTGCACCCAAGTGTATCTCGAATAATCATCAACAATAACGAAGCCCTAGAGATGTCTAGTAGTAAGGGTAGAGTAGTGAGTAGGGCCAAATAAGTCCATGTGAAGCGGCTCGAAGGGACGTGATGTGGTCATGATTGTCTTCGAGGGATGCTTAGCGAGTCATCTTCCCAGCTTCACAAGCACCACACAGATGATCTTTCTTGAACTTGACGCCCTCGATGCCAATGATGTGCTTCTTCTTCATGAGAGTCTGTAAGATCCTCATGCTTGCATGCCCTAGCCTTCGATGCCAGAGCCAGCACTCTGAAACTTTTGCTAGAAGTCATATGACAAGTTGTGGTCCAGAGGAGAAATCTACCATATATAGATCACTTCTTCGATAGCCTTCGAAGACTAAAGATTTGTCAGTATTCATCAGCACAAAACAACAATACATTCCAAAAATCACAATCATGTCCAGATCACAAAGCATTGAGACAGACATTAAGTTATATCCAAGGTATTCAACACGCATCACTTTGTCCACGTGTTGATCTTTAGAGATACAAACTCTACCTAGACCCAATACCTTGCTTTTACCAGTGTCAGTGAATGTGATGTGGCTTTTAGTAGATGGACGTAGGGTTGAATCCATGAGAAGACTTCGATCACCAGTCATGTGGTTAGTGCAACCGCTGTCCATGATCCATTCAGTGGCTTTCGGAGTCCTACCCTACAGTGTAGTTAGCGGGATAGGCTTCACCAAGAGTATTGTGAAGCATAAACATGTAGCAAAAAAGCATATTATGAAAGTAACGATTCTGGTTAGGTAAGATAGGATGCTCGTCAAGAAACCATGGGACAAAATACATTGTAAGACCATTCTGGCACTTGACCTTGCGTCCCACAAGATGTTTTTGGTCCCCAGCATTGGTGTCAGACGTCTTCTATTTCTGGTGGACACCTTTCCCTGCAAGAGAAGTTAATTCTTGTTAACCACCCACATCTTCAGGGGTGGCTTAGAAGCTATAAGTCCATAAGTGCAACATTGAGAACTTTGGCTTTGGAGCCCTAGCAAATAGTTTTGCAGGAGGTGAATAATACTCATAAGAATATGCCGAAAATTTCTTAGTTTTGTGAACATAGTGGTTAGAAGAAAAATGCTCATATTCATGAGTCTGATGATGATTTCCCTGCAAAACATTGGCGTTAGGGTGACCATGTGTGGTCCTATGTCTGTATGAAGCCTTTGGGCCATATGACGCCTTTGGTCTGGGGTTTGTCTTCTTCCCAGGAGATGTCATGACAACATTCACGGGAAGCTTCTCAAGACAACTTTTGGGCACCCAGATCTTCTTCAAAGGTGGCCCATTCCTGCAGTTAGTACCAATAAACCTGGCAAACACTTCACCATTATGATTCTTAAACTGCTTATAGTTGGCGTCAAAGGATTCATCAATGATAATGGGGTTAGAACAAGTGAAGCAAGATAAGGTGGATGGGTCCAATCCTTAGCAGCAACCCATGTGGTTTTGGGGTACTGCTTAGGCTTCGAGTAAGAACCATCAACATTAACTTTCCTCTCGAACCCAACACCCTCTTTCCTTGGGTTTCGGTTCGGAATCTATTTCTTCAGGATATCGCACAGAGTCTGATGTCCTTTGAGGCTTTTATACATGCTTGTCTCAAGCATTGTCTTCAACCTAGCATTCTCATCAGCAATAGTAGTGGCATCCTCAATAGTGGGGTAAGTCACCACATCAGTAGCTGAAGATATTGCAACATTAGAGGTAGTAGAACATTCAGCAACAGAGACAACATTATCACGCTCAAGACATTTTAGACATGGTGGAACAAATTCTTTCTGAGCAGAACTGATCTGTTGAGCGAGTAGTGAATTGTTCTCCTTTTGAAAATCTTCATGAGACGCTCTCAGTTTCTCAAGTTCTTGATTCCTTTGAAGATAATCGTAGGAAAGCTTCTCATGAGAGGTTGTGAGACTTTCATGAAGACTTTCAAGTTCCTCGTACTTAACACAAAGATTTTTAATGTCTTCGATTAAGGACTGAGTTCGTCTATTTTTGCGTCCAACAGGTCATCGCTTTTGTCTAGCAACTTTTGAATATGATCCATAGCAGTTTATTGTTCAGTTGCAATTTTAGCAAGTGTCTTATAGTTTGGTTTGGATTCACATTCAGAGTCATCTTCACTGGAGGTTTGAAAATAAGCATCACATGAGTTTACCTTGGCACCTCATGCCATGAAATAGTAGGTTGGAGTAGAGTCATCCTCATCATCGGCTTCAGCTTCGGCAGAGTGACCTTGTCTTCAGTGTTGAAGATGGACTTGGCAAAGAATGTCAAAGCTAGAGCCAGGCATGCCACGCCTGAATCAGACACCTCTTGAGACTCCACCTCCACCTCCTTCGAAGCAGACTCCTCCTCTGAATCCATCTCCTTGCCAATAAATGCACGAGCCTTGCCAGATGAGCTCTTCTTGTGAGATGAAGACTTTGACAAAGACTTTGAAGATTTCTTCTTCTTGTTGTCATCAGAATCATATTCCTTGCTCTTCTTCTTTGATTCCTTGTCCCATTGAGGACACTCAGAGATTTAGTGGCCTGGCTTCTTGCATTTGTGGCATGTTCTCTTCTTGTAGTCACGAGATGAAACCTCATCATTTCTTGAGCTAGATCTTGAAGACTTTCTGTCGTGGAATAGTCACAACAGATGTCCTAGTGGGGGGACTTAGTCGTGGAGCCATCGCAACTAGGCTAGCTTAAAGGGGTTGAACAAGACAATGGACACAAGAGTTCATACTGGTTCGGCCCGTTGCTGTGAAGGTAAAGGCCTAATCCATTTTGAGGTGGTATTGCTTATGTTTCGATTACCATGGAGCGAATACGCTTGACCTAGATTTTGATCTCTTCTTTCTTGCACTAAACCGCTGCCGGGTCATCCCTTATATACACAGGTTGATGGCCAGCGGCTCATGTAGTCCCAGCAGGCTCATAGACAACGTGTCTGGCCCGGTGACTAACTATACTTTCCTTACAATATAAGTCATACACATATGGCGGTTTACCCCTATGGGCCTTATGTCGCCCTTGGGCCTAGGGCCCTTGCTTCGTGAACCGCCATCTTGAATATCCTCATGGGCTTCGTACTGATGAACCGCCATAGCTATAACCCGGCTCCTCCTGGGCGGGTCATACCTAATAGTCATATCCCCAACATTAGGCCCCAGATTTGATTTGAACTTGTTCATATCAATCTTCAACACTTAGAAAAAATCCTTCCTTCTTCATTTGTGTGAGATCTCATAACCCACCATGACGTCATCTTCTGCGATTGTGGTAACCCGCCATGATGTCATCTGCCATTAATTTTACACAATATCCAATATATCTTAACAGATCCTTATCCTTAATAACCATCCTGAAAATCGAGGCGTCCGAGCAGCTGGATAACCATTCTTTGGCCTCCTCGTTTTTCGCGCCCACCGGTAACCCTTCTCCTTATAAATAGGGTCAAACACCTTCCTTTCATTTCCCCCATTGCCTTCTCGTCTTCTTCTTCCTCTCGCCACTCCTCTGCCGCCTCGAGCCTCGCCGCTGCCATCGTCCGACCACTGCACCAACTTAGGCCGCTACATTAACCTGACTGGTCCAGAAAATGCCGGCGCTCCACCGCAGTCCATCTGCATCTGTAAGTGTTCATCTCCCTATGCGTCAGATCTGCATTAGGGTTAGCCTAGTTCTTTGGTGTTCTTCGCTGTTCTTCATTGTTCTTCTTCAACCCCAGTAGCTTCCGATCTGAAGATAGTATGAAACACGTGCGGTAGCAGTTTAGCTGTTGTTTTTAATATCAGAACACTTTTTCCTTCATAGAAGATCTCATCGTAGCACATGAACTCTTTTGCTACCGCTTTAGGTTTAGAATTTACAGCATTTTCTAAACTGCTACAGATCCAAAATTATAGCTTCAGTCTGTGAAATCTGTTTGTCCATCACTTAGCGAAATTTTCTTCTTGATAGATCTCAATCTAGTCATGCAGATTACATCAGCGGTTTAACACTAGCCATATACCATTAGGCACCTTTTTAAGCCGCCACTCTGAATATGTACTATAGTGTTTTACCTCTGGCTTAATGAATCAATTTAAATCGGCAAACTATTCTTTGTTTTAGGCTTCTTTCTTCACAATGCCACCGAAGACATCCACTTCATGTAACTGGGTTCCCTCCACTGTCAATGAGGACGCGCTCATAGACTTTTTCAAAACCAACTACTTACCAGAAAAAACTTCCATGCATTATCGCACCCCCAATCTAGAAGAAGAAAGACCTCAGCCAAAGGATGGTGAGGTCATTGTTTTTACTGACCACATGAATCAAGGCTTCTCACCGCCCGGTTCTAAATTTTTTCGAGATGTTCTGCACTTCTTTGAGCTTCATCATCAAGACATCGGACCCAATTCCGTGTCAAACATCTGCAACTTTCAAGTTTTTTGCGAAGTATACCTTCAAGAGGAGCCCAGTGTTGAACTGTTTAGGGAATACTTTTTGTAAGTGCATCTAGTGCCACCCCTAGTTGGTTTTGGAGTATTAACGACAAAGTTGGTTGAGGGACTAATGCGTTTGTGAGAATTGCAGGATAATGCAGGTAGTGTCCCTCATTGATTCGGTTTACCTATCGGAGATGACCCCTAAAAATGTATGAAGACATTGAAGACAATGGTGGTATGAGAAGATATTCATATTGAAGACTATGACATGAGAAGACATTGCGTCAAGACTATGGAGCGCGAAGACTGTGTGGATTCGTTGCTTCCTTTTCTTCTTTGTTGAGTCATAGGAACCACCGTACTGTTAAGTGGGGTCCAAGTGAACTAAGTCAGAGTGACTGAAGTGATGCTCAACTCAAATCCTATGTCTTCGAGCGAAGACAATGAGAGCAAACCTTATCCAGAGCTGGATGAGTCAGCTTTGCTTGTAGCCCAAGTAAAGTTGCCGTGTGTGTTTGAAATCTAACCGTTGGAACACGTGTCAGTTCCTTAGTGACCCAGGGTCATTTTGGAAAAATCAGGTCGGGTTGCCTAGTGGATATAAATAGCCCACCCCCTACACCATAAATTGGTGGCTGCTCAGAGTTAGTATACGGCTTTTGTCGTTTGAGAGCAACCCACCTCGAAGCATTTGAGAGAGAAAAATCCTTGCGAGGACAAAGCCCAAACACCCAGAGCCAAAGAATGTTAGGCATCACTGAAGTCTTTCTGTCTGTGTGACCTGAAGACTTATTACACTTGAGGACTATGAATCCTCCAGCCGGTTAGGCATCGCGTTCTTAGCATCCAAGAGTCATTGTGGATTGCCGGGTGAACGAAGTCTGTGAAGGTTCGGAAGTCTACCTTGAAGACTTACCAGAGTGATTGGGCGAGGACTAAGTGTCCTTAGCTCAAGGGGAATAAGGTGAAGACACGGTCTTCTGAGTTGAATCTCAGCCTCCCTAACCAGACGTACAATTGTCACAGCAACTGGAACTAGTCCAACAAATCCTGTGTCTTCAACAAGCAACTGGTTCTATCTCTTCCCTCCTTTACTTTGAGTTTGTCTTCGTGAAGTCATTGCTTATCTGTCTTATCTAATTGACTTCATTGCTTGACTACTATTGTTGATTGGCTTCATACTATCTTCCATCCTGATCCTACTACCTAGCTGCTATTAGTCTTCGTACGTTAACGCTATTGCATACTTGACTATGGATTGCTTGTGGTAGTTTATCTTCTGCTGCATATCAATTAGGTTATTTCTATTGGTTGTCTTTGAAACTTCCATGTTTTGAAGACTTTGATAAAAATCGCCTATTCACCCCCCCTCTAGTCGATAACTAGCACTTTCAATTGGTATCAGAGCAAGGTACTCCCTTGTTCTGTATGATTCGGTTTAACCACCTGGAGTTTAGCTATGTTGACTGCAGGGATAATCAATGTCTCCGTTGCTTGCCCCGTGTTCGATGGAACAGAATATCCCTACTGGAAGAATAAGATGCGCATGCATCTTGAAGCCATTGATGTCGACCTCTGGTATGTCGTCAAGAATGGCGTTCCCAAAACCGGTGAAGGTGTCACCCCTACTGATGTCAAGAAGTTCATTCAACTGGACTCGACTGCAAAGAACATCATATGTGGTCATCTGACCAAAGGACAGTATGGCCGTGTGAGTGCTCTGGAAACGTCAAAGCTAGTCTGGGACTGGCTGTCCAAGGTCAATGAAGGCGTCTCTACACAGAGAGACCAGAGGATCAGTCTTCTTCGCAATCTCTTCAATCGCTTCAAGAGAAACGACAATGAAAATGTCCAGCTCACGTTTGATCGCCTCACCGACATCACAAATGAGCTTCAGGCTCTCGGCGCCACTGAGATCACCAAGCATGAAATTGTCAAGACACTGCTGAGATCACTTGACACATCCTTTGACACCCTTTCCCTCATGATACAAGAACGTCCTGACTTCAAGACACTCGATCCGTCTAATATACTTGAAAGGCTCAACACACATGAGTTCCAGCTTTCTGAGAAAAGAGATATTTATGGCCCCAACTATGGCCGAACTCGTGCTTTGAAGGCAAAAGTTGTTTCCTCATCTAAAGAAGAAGAATCTGACTGCGGTTCTGAAGATCCTGAAGACATTGGAAAGGAACTTGCCATGCTTGTGAAGAAGTTCCAGAGGTTCACCAAGAAGAAGGGCTTCAGAAAGTGTTCACGATCCAGCTCAAGATATGATTAAGCTTCCACTCATGACAACAAGAAGAGAACCTGCCACAAATGCAAGAAACCTAGTCACTACATATCTGAGTGTCCACAGTGGGACAATGAGAAGAAGAAGAAGAAGAGCAAGGAATATGATTCTGATGACAAGAAGAAGAAGAAATCCTCAAAATCTTCTTCGAAGTCTTCTTCCAAGTCTTCATCATACAAGAAGAGCTCATCTGGCAAGGCTCGTGCTTTTGTTGGCAAGGAAATGGATTCAGAGGAGGAGTCTGCTTCGGAGGAGGCGGAGGTGGAGTCTGGTGAGGAGTCTGACCCTGGCGTTGCAAGTCTGGCTCTAGCCACAGCCTATGTCGCCAAGTCCATCTTCAACACTAAAGACAATGACTTCCACACCAACGCTGAAGCTAATGACGAAGACGATCCTTCTCCCACCTACTTCTTCATGGCATGTGGTGCCAAGGTAAAATCCCGCGATGCTTACTTTCAAACTTCAAGTGAAGATGACTCTGATTGTGAATCCAAACCCAGCTACAAAACACTTGCTAAAATTGCAACTGAACAACAAAAGGCTATGGAACATACTCAAAAACTGTTAGAAAAAAGTGATGACCTGTTGGACGCTAAAATGACACGTTCACAATCCTTAGTTGATGACATAAAAAATCTTCGTGCTAAGTATCAAGAACTTGAAGGTCGTCATGAATCGCTCTCAACTACTTATGAAAGACTCTCCTATGATTATCTTCAAAGGAAACAAGAGCTTGAGAAATTGAGAGCGGCTCATGAAGATCTTCAAAAAGTGAATGAGTCACTTCGCGCTCAACAGATCAGTTCCGCTCAGGATGGATTTGAACCACCATGTCTAAAATGCATTGAGTGTGATAACGCTACATCTGTTGCTGAATATTCCACTGCTGCTACTATTTCATTGTCTTCACCTACTGAAGTGGTTACTAACCCCTCTGCGGAGGATACCACTGCTGCTGCTGATGAAAATGCTATGTTGAAGACATTGCTTGAAACAGGGATGTACAAAAGTTTGAAGGGACATCAGACTCTCTGCGATGTCCTCAAAAAGCAGATTCTGAACCGAAACCCTAGGAAAGAGGGTGTTGGGTTCGAGAGGAAAATGAATGCTGATGGTTCCTACTGGAAGCCTGAGCAGTATCACAAAACCACATAGGTTGCTGCAAAGGAACCTTCAGTGGATCCATCCACTTTATCTGGATTTACCTGTGCTAATCCTATTATCATTGATGAATCCTTTGATGCAAACTATAAACTGTTCAAAAATCAGAATGGTGAAGTGTTTGCCAGGTATATTGGTACTAACTGCAGGAATGGACCTCCTATGAAGAAGATCTGGGTTCCTGTTGGGGATATTACCACTGGGCGTGAACCGACCTACCTGGGCGGTTTAGCTTCATTAGTAGTTTAAAGGTGATTAAGCAGATGAAGGCCCAAGGCCTGTAGTCGATTTAGAACCTGTAGCCGTAAACCGGCTTGATATGTAAACTCGCATTGTAAGTTAGGAATAGAGAGAGACCAACCGGGGTACCAGTATGAACCGGTGTGGGACTCTATGGACCGACGGGCGTCACCCGTGTATATAAGGGGACGACCCGGCAGCGGTTCAAAGACAGACAACAACAACTCGAGCCTAGGCGAAGCTTGTTTGCTCCCTAGCCATCGAAACCACATCAATTCCATCACAACTAGACGTAGGCTTTTACCTTCATCGAAGGGGCCGAACTAGTATAAACCCTTGTGTCTTTGTGTCCGCTTTAACCCCTTCAAGTTAACCCGTAGCGATGGCTCCACGACTATGTCCTTTCACAAGGACATCTGCCGTGACAAATCCACGACAGTTGGCGCCCACCGTGGGGCTATTGCACGACGGTTTGATGATCTTGGAGGGCAAGCTCAAAGGACTCGAAGGCTATGCTGTGGGCCGGATGACCAAGAGTCGTCGCGGCAAGCTCTACATCGATGATGCAGGATGGGGTCCCGAAGCCGGCTCGATCGAGTACGGGTACCGGGTCCCCTTTGGTGGCATACACGTTTTTATCGGCAAGATTGGTGAGCCTGGGCCTGAGCCGGACATCCGCACCGACCTCGTCGAGACGGCTCAGCGTGCGAGATCTACCCAGGTTAAACCGGCCGTGAGGCGTGCCTTCGTGGGAGTTATCCACGGAGGAGAGCATGAGGACGAGTCAGAATACGGTAGCGAGACTATTGTCTATTCCGGCGACAAGTCCTCAACCGGAGAGACCGAATCATTGTACCAGTTGCAAGATGACCAGATTAGGGGCTCTTCCGATGGCGACAGTGTTCCGGACCCCCCAGATCAGATCAACCGGGTTGGAATATTCATGGCCGGCACGCAGGCGGCGAATCACTCTTCAACCGCAGCAGCAATGCTCTCCGGATCAGCAGCGGCAACGGCAGCAAGCGCAGGAGGCCTTGTGCCCCCACCGGTTCAAGTTCTGTCTGACCTGTTTGACGCACTAGCGGTACTTATGGTAGAGGCCAATCCGGCGGATCAGGAGGTCCATGATGCGGAGATTGCAAAGGTGAGAGAGCAGATCGTACAAGCCAAAGCCGACCTAGTAGCAGAGAAGGACAGGATGGCTGCAGAGCGGGCCGCTTTGGACGCCCAGGCCTATAAGCTCATGCTCGACCAGAATGCATCACAGGAGGTCTTGAAGCGGAAGCACAGATCACGCCTGCTGTTAGGCTGCTGCGTGATTAGAAGCTATCCCGGTCGAAGGAGACTCTCCACAAGCAATAGAGACGCGCCGGGTTAAGGAACTTCTCCGGACCGCTTTGATTCAACAGGAGGCATATTCATACAACCGCAATCGGATTCATTCCACACCTCGTCCAAGCCGGAGCTATAGTAGGCGCCTGGATGAACCGGCCATATCAAGCAATGCGCGGGGCCGTGAAGTGGCCCGTGGCAATAACCCGGCCGGTGGTGTTCACGATGCTCAGGATATAGTGGACCGGGCCCGGGCACGAAGGGAGGCCGAGTTAGCAGTACAGAACGAGGCGGATCAGCTTACACCGGTTCGTCCTACCACCTCTGCCGGGCCGGGGGTCGCATCTAGCTTGGGAGTGCCCTATTTAGTCCCCACTTTACGCAATGTACGCCTGTCCAAGGACTTCAAGGGCCCGCGCAAGGTGCCAAATTACACCGCTGATTTATCTCCAGAAGCGTGGGTAGAGAGTTATGAGATGGCAATGGAGATGCTGGATGTGGATGAGACCACATGTGCAAAGTACTTCACCATGATGCTTGAAGGCACAACCCGTACTTGGTTGAAGAGCCTGCTGCCTAATTCTATCAGTTCATGGGCCCAGTTGCGGACCCGGGTTTATCCAGAATTTCAAAGATACGTGTAAGCAGCCTAAGTCCATAGTAGACTTGGCGGCTTGTGTTCAGGAGGACGGAGAGTCAACAACCCATTGGGTACACCGCGTTTCTGAAGTCTTGCATTCGTCTGACAGGATCAATGCTGATTCTGTGATCTTAACCCTGGAGGGCAACTGTCGGTTTAAGCCTCTAAAGTTGAAGTTGGGGCGCATGAAGCAGTTATGTAATGACATGGGAACTCTCATGGCCGCTTTAGTGAAGTATGCTGATTCTGATAGTACCAAGGATCCCGAGACTGACGATAACGAAGCAGGGAAGAGAAAAAAGAATAGCAACTCTAAGGGGCATCAATACAAACCGGCGGGCCATGGAAACGGCGGCAAGCGTAAAGCGGATGGCAGCATGGACTTTGTGGCTAATACTAATGCGCAGGACAAGGGTCAGCGGCACAGAGGTAAAGCGGCGAATCGTAATGGGGCTCCAAATCCTAACCCGGATCGCTTAAACTATTTGCTGAATCAACCTTGCCCAAAACACGGGATGAAGGAGGCGCCGGCTAACCACCTTTGGAAGGATTGTTACATTATGCAGGAATTTAAAAACTCTAATGCCTTCCGGTATGACCGTGGGTCAGGTGGTGGCTTAGGATCCGGTTTCCATGGGATGGGTCACGATGGAGCTTCCGGTTCAGGTTTCAATTAGGGCGGTAATAATAACCAGGATAATCAGAGCCGTCAAGGGGGTTACAACCAACAGCAGCAGCAGCAGCAGCGGTCGGGTTATCAGAGCCAGCAAAAACAGTTGAACAATGGGCAGTATCATGTTTTCACAACTAGCTTGGATAAGCGCGACCGGAAACTTCACAAGCGAGCAGTGAACTCTGTTGAACTCGCCGTACCGCGTTATTTACGCT
>NC_041391.1:357263516-357333490 GCF_002162155.2 Triticum dicoccoides | reverse complement strand
AGTTGGCATTAGTGGTAGACCCTCAGGTGGGAGGTTATAAATTCACCAAGGTACTCATGGATGGAGGGAGCAGTATTAACATCCTGTACTATGAGACATTCCGCCACATGGGGCTAACAGACAAGGATCTCAGACCATCTAATACGGTGTTCCATGGTGTGGTGCCTGGCAAATCAGCGTATCCTGTTGGTAAGATAGCCTTGGAGGTGGCTTTTGGGGACGAGCATGATTCCCGATCTGAAACACTAACCTTTGAGGTAGTGAAAATTCGGAGCCCGTATCACGCCTTGTTTGGGCGGCCGGCTTATGCCAAATTCATGGCACGGCCTTGTTATATCTATTTTCAGCTCAAGATGCCGGGTTACAAAGGGACAATAACGGTTCATGAGCTGCAAGATTGCTTTGGAATGTGAGGAAGGTGATGCGGCCTATGCGAGTCGGTTTGTGCCACGGAGGAGTTGAAATATTATAGGGACAATGTTGATCCGGCGGACATGACCCCTTTGAAGAGGCCGACTATGAAGCATGATTCAGATCTGAAGTTCAAATCGGCGGCTGAGACCAAGCTTGTTGACTTCGTGCCCGGCGATTCGTACAAGCGCCAACTTGGACCCTAAATAGGAAAGCGCGCTCATCGAGTTCATCCGTGTGAATCGGGACATTTTTGCTTGGAAGCCTTCTGACATGCCAGGTGTACCGAGGGAACTCGCTGAGCACTCTCTTAATGTTGATCCCAAGTATAAACCGGTAAAACAGTTTCTCCGCCGGTTTAACAAAGAAAGGCGCAAAGCTATTGGAGAAGAAGTGGCCAGGCTCTTAGCAGCTATTTTTATCATTGAAGTGTTCCATCCAGAATGGCTCTCTAATCCGGTGCTGGTACTTAAGAAAAATGGCACTTGGCGTATGTGTGTGGATTACATGGATCTTAACAAGGTTTGTCCAGCTGATCCTTTTGCCCTCCCTCGCATTGACCAGATTATTGACGCCACGGCAGGTTGTGAGTGTTTGAGTTTTTTGGATGCGTATTCTGGGTATCATCAGATCAAAATGGTGGTTAAGGACCAGGAGAAGACGGCGTTTATTACTCCCTTTGGAGCCTTCTGCTATGTATCTATGCCTTTTGGGCTCAAGAGCGCCCAAGCCACTTATCAACGATGTGTACAGAATTGCCTGCATAAACAGATCGGCCGCAATGTGCACGCCTATGTGGATGATATTGTAGTCAAGTCAAGGCAGAAGGAGACGCTGGTTGATGATTTGAAGGAAACCTTTGACAACTTGCGGGTTTATAAGATGATGCTTAACCCTGCCAAATGTGTCTTTGGTGTTCCGGCAGGCAAGTTACTGGGCTTTCTTGTGTCCAACAGAGGAATTGAGGCTAATCCGGAGAAGATTACGGCTATCACCTCCCTGGCTAAACCAAAGTGTATCAACAATGTTCAGCGTTTGGCGGGTCGGATCACCGCACTGAGCCGGTTTGTCAGCCGCCTTGGAGAGAAGGCCATCCCTTTATACCAGATGTTGAGAAAGACAGATCAATTCATCTGGAGTCCAGCTGCTGATGAAGCGTTGGAGGACTTGAAGCGGCAATTAGCCAATCCGCCCGTTCTTGCAGCTCCAGTCGACAAGGAGCCGTTATTGTTATACGTAGCGGCCAATGCTCGTGCAGTTAGCGTGGCTATTGTGGTAGAACGCAAGGAGGCAGGCAAGGAGTATCCGGTTCAGCGGCCGGTTTACTATATCAGCGAGGTGCTTATTAAATCCAAGCAAAGGTATCCGCATTGGCAGAAGCTGGTATATGGAGTTTTCATGGCAAGCCAGAAGTTGAAGCAGTATTTCCAAGGGCACCCCATCACAGTGGTCAGTTCAGCTCCCTTGGGCGATATCATACAGAACCGGGAGGCGACTGGCCAGATTGCCAAGTGGGCCATAGAACTTGGGCCGCACGGATTGAAGTACGTGCCTCGGATGGCGGTGAAGTCTCAAGCACTTGTTGATTTCATCAATGATTGGACGGAGTTGCAAGCACCAGAGGAAAAGCCGGATCATACATATTGGACTATCCATTTTGATGGATCCAGGCAATTGGAAGGCTCGGGGGCTGGAGTCGTATTAACTTCCCCACGAGGTGATAAGTTTTGTTATGTTCTCCGCTTAATGTTCCCTTGTACTAATAATGCAGCTGAGTATGAAGCTTTGCTCCATGGTCTCCGGATGGCTAAAGAGATGAATCTAAGTCAGGTTAAGTGCTTCGGTGACTCGGACCTCGTGGCTCAACAGGTATCTGGTACTTGGGATTCTGAGGACCCGCTTATGGCTGCATATCGTCGTGAGGTGGATATTGTTGCGGGTCACTTCAAGGGTTATCAGGTGGAGCACGTGGATCGTCGAAAAAATGAAGCGGCGGACGCTTTAAGCCGGTTGGGCTCTCAGCGTAAACCGGTCCCGCCTAATGTCTTTCTTGATGTGTTGCACAACCCGTCAGTCAAGCTTCCGGGTGAAGCAGATTTGGCTATTCCTGATCTGGAGGCTCAATTGGTGGCAGCCCTGCATATTATACCGGATTGGACAGTTCCTTATCTTGCGTATATGAACCGGGGAGAGTTGCCAGAGGATGAGACTCTAGCCAGGCAGATAGTCCGGCGATCCAAATCTATGACAATTATCAATGGCGAATTGCATCATTGCAGTGTATCAGGGGCGTTTCAACGCTGCGTCTCTCCTGAGGAAGGTTGTGAAATTTTACGCAAAATCCATGAAGGGGATTGTGGTCACCACGCCGGTTCAAGTCTCTGGTGGCTAAGGCGTTTCGTCACGGGTTTTACTGGTTGACAGCTCATGCTGATGTGGAGGACTTGGTTAAACGGTGTGATGGCTGTTAGAAATTTTCAAGGCATGCTCATGTGTCGGCTCAAGAATTGAGGATGATTCCAATTACTTGGCCATTTGCAACATGGGGGCTGGATATGGTCGGACCTTTTAAAAGATCCAAGGATAAGAAAACCCACCTTTTGGTGGTAATTGACAAGTTTACCAAGTGGGTTGAAGCGGAGCCTGTCAGCAAGTGTGATGCAGCTACAGCGATGCAGTTCATTAAAAGGGTGATTTTCCGGTTTGGCTTTCCACACAGTATCATTACTGACAATGGTACCAATTTATCCAAGGGTGCTATGAAGGAATTCTGTGAACGTGAGCACATCAGACTTGATGTATCATCAGTGGCTCACCCCCAGTCCAATGGGCAGGCAGAACGAGCTAATCAAGAGATCTTGCGAGGCATCAAACCCCGGCTTATGGTTCCATTGCAAAGAACACCGGGATGTTGGGTTGAAGAGCTACCATCTGTGCTATGGAGTATCAACACTACGCCCAACCGATCTACAGGATACACACCATTTTTTATGGTCTACGGAGCAGAGGCGGTTCTCCCTAGTGATATCCGGCACGATTCGCCTCGTGTGGTGGCTTATGTTGAAGCGGACAATGAGACAGCACTGCAAGATGCTTTGGACCTATTAGATGAGGAGCGTGACATAGCGGCTGCCTGCTCGGCGATTTATCAACAAGATCTTCGTCGCTATCACAGTCGTCGGGTCAGAACCAGAACTTTTCAAGAAGGAGATTTGGTGCTTCGGCTCATCCAAGATCAGACGGATATGCACAAGTTATCCCCACCTTGGGAGGGACCTTTCGTGGTCAGCAAGAATCTGCACAACGGGTTGTACTATGTGATTGATATTCGAGAGCATAAAGACTCACTCACATCAGAGGAGGAGACCAACAGGCCGTGGAATATAGCTCATCTTCGGCCTTACTACACTTGAGCCATCGGCTCTATTTATGTACATATTATGGCAGTGTATATATTATCATTGATATAATAAAACCGGAGCCTCAGCTAAAGCGGGGTCTCTGCCCTTTAATATCATGTGTGGTTACATGGAGTGGTTCTGTTTTAAAGCGGCCTCCGGTTTACCCCTTGAAATTTGCTTTTCAAAAAAGCTTTATGGTATCATTTGGGGCCTTGGTCGTGTCCGAACCAATGCGACACCTTTTGATAGGCGAAAGCCACCAGATCACTTGGGGACATGGTCAAGTCTGAACCAGTCACGCCTCTTGATCGGCCTAAGGCCACAGAATCACTTGGGGGCTTGGTCGAACCCGAACCATTGCCACGCCTTTTGATCGGCATAAATGCCACGGTTTCATTTGGGGACCTGGCTGACTTGAACCATTGTCACTCCTATTGGGGGCTTGGTCCTGTCCGACCGTGGTAACACCATCTGATTAGCTCAGTAAAGCATGTTTTTACAAACGGTTTTTATCATTGCCGTTACTTCCATATTTATTTTATGACTATTCTTCAATTTTTGTTGTGTTTTCTTTAAACCAACAACACTTTTTTACCGGTTCAGCTGACGGAAATCGGTTCATTTGTACTCCGGAGAAATATGCCTGGTTTAACTTTCCTGTTAACATCATGAAGTAGCAAGGGGGCTCATAACGACCCAGCACGGTTTACATGGGAGTTGTTTTCTCCCCTTTGATGGTAACGGTTTATAAATACTCCGTTCAAGCCTGGCTAAGCCAACTTCATGCCCAGCAATGGCAGGTATTTTGTATCACATATTTGATTATACGTCTTAAATACATTGATGATATATATATAAAGGTCATAAACCAGTTGGCGGTATAACCGCCACCGAAGTTCAAGATTTTCTGATTGCAGGAAATTTAAATTGAGGATTTCAAGCAAAAGCATCAGTACTTATGCACGAAGGCATATTCAAGGCAGAAGTATTGACTATCCTATTACAAGGCAACGCGGTGCCCAAATAAGATCATTGTTGTTCCGGCGGATCATAATAAAGTAGCTATTTAAACTGGCTTCCGGTTCAAGCCTGTTCATCGCCCCGGTCTGATGATTGTGGGTCGGCCCGCACCGTTTCAGCTTCCTCATCTCTATCCATTGGCTGGAAATCAACAGTGGTCCAATCGATTCCCATTAAAGTTTGAAAGACAGCCTCTTGGTGGCTGAGAGAAGACGGTTCAATATCAGGAGCGTAAGTATGCTTACGGATTGGAGGAATCAGATTCTCCGCTTCAGGAGTTGGTGCAGGCACTCGTTTGTTCTGATCATTGTACTGAGCTTGATAATGCGACAAGTCTGCCTCTTCAGCCAATTGACAAGCTAGAGGGCGTACTGCACGATTTATCGCCCTCAAATCATCTTCATTGAACTCTGAGCCGTCTTCCTTCAAGCTGGGATAGCCTTGAGCTGCCTCAATAGGATCGAAATCCGGCACCCATGCTTTTGCCCGGATCAAGGCATTAATGGCTCCGGTTCGAGCAGCAGATTTTTTCAGTTCTTCAATCCGAGCAGGAAGCATTGACAACCTATTAAGAGTGTCTTGGATTAAAGTGGGTGCCGGATTGTTATGAGATGCAGTGGTGATGATCCGCTGCGCTCCGGTATACAGCTGTTCAATTAAAGTGTAGGCAGCCTTCAACTTCTTCCGAACATCTGACCCTAAGTGACCAATGCGTGTACCTGCAACAATACAGGAAAGATCACAAACTGGATCTACTATAAGCAGGCCAGAGTTGTCCAGGAAACAAAAAGGAGCTTACCAAAGATAGCAGCGGTCATGGAATGTACTTGCCGCTTTACGGCGGTCAGCTCATCTACCACCGGTTTAAGGGTAGCTTCAGCGTTTTCAGCTCTTTTTATTAAATCGGCCTTCTCAGTGGCCCACTCAGTCCGCTCCTTCTTGAAGCCTTCCTTCAGCTGTTCTGTGATGCTCAAAGCGCTGGTTATCTCTTCCCTTGCCTTGTCGATTTCAGCTTGTTGGGTTTTCAAAGTTTCCTGCAGATCAGTAATCCGGTCCTCTTGGATCCTCACTTCAGCCTGCGTAAAGACAGTGCTTGGCTTTCAACAAACGGTACAAGAATTTGAAGTACCAACCACATAACAAGTTTTACGCTTGATACTTGGGGGCTAATGCACCTTCAATTTTCATCTATTACTAAATCGCAAAGTCCCAAGCTCAACACAGGTATTCAACTTGGCACTTAGGGGCTAATGGCTATTTTCTCAGTTATGTTCTGATGTTAGAATCTTTATTGGAGTCCCGGATTAACTATACTAAGTTGAACCGGCCCTTGGGGGCTACATTGATGGATTTCAAAGTATTGAGGACTATATTCAAGTCCCGGCTTGAAGAAGGTTACAAACCGGCCCTTGGGGGCTAGGAGGATTAATACAGTGGCAGTAATTAAAGAAAGAAGAAGCACAAGGAAGTTACCTCAAATTTATCTCTCATCATCTTTACCAGGCCAGCTTCACAGTCATGACTAGTATATAGCCGGTTCAAGTGACCAGAATAAAGATCTTGGGCACTCAGAGCAGCATATGTTTCCAGATCAACATCCCATTTGCCTTTGTTCATGGCAGAAAAATCTTCTTTCACAGTATGCTTGGCCAAAGCGACAGGATTCCCGAGTTCAAAGCGACCTATGCCAGTAATTACAACGTCATCATCCTTGGACTCGCCGGTTTGCGTTTGCACGGTCGGTTTATCGGCAGGCTTTGAAGGACTGCGGGATCTATCAATCCGGACGGAGCTGGCAGGCTTGTCAACAGGGACTGAGGTATTGATAGGCCTTTTCTTAGGAATAGCATCATCTTGCAAGGGAGGATCATTGGGAATATCCTCACAAACGAATGTTTCAAGATCTGGTGTTTTATCCTGTTCAGGGCGACATTTTCCTCGGCCGCTTTATCAAGGCGGGCTTTCTTGCTCGGTTTAGGTTTAGCCCTGAAAGAGAAACAAAGAGTCAAGGAGCAGCATAAGTTATAACATGGTATACCAGAAGCATATGTTCAGTCTAGCTTACCCAAGAACCGTTTTCAGTGGTGGTAGCTGAGTGGCCGACGATTCACCAGAGGAAGAATGGGAAGTAACCTGATAATCGGAGTTGGACGGATTAAGAGATTGACGGATGAAACCCGCTTTAGGATATAAATTAATAAAAAGGTCGGAGACCTCGGAGCGGCGTTTTCGAACTGGACTGTTTGGTAAACCGGCGGAGGTAACTACCTGGCCGCTGTGCCGGGTTGTGCGGCGAGCTTCATGTTGCTGAGTCTTCATAAGAAATTTGGGATCCAAGTAAGCAAGAGGATGAGAAAATTTAACTTTCCGGTTTGCCTGGCGAAATTTTGGCAAAGGCAAAGGATCTGAATCGGAAGAGAGAATAGTTACCTCAGCGACATCAGCATTACTGGCTTCAGCGTCGTCCTGACAAGTATCATCATCAATAAGGCGAGTAAAAAGTAAGCCTAGTGAATCGAGTTCTACCTCAAGGTCCGAGTTACCCACATCATCATCAACAGCCAGATCAGATGAAGCAATGGTTTTCCTCTTTTTAGCAGGCTTCTTGATGACCTTGGTCTTTAGCCGGGTTGACCGTTCTGTTTTCTCCGGTTTGTCTTGTGGAAGCTTCTTGCTCCAAAATGTATTATCACCCTGATTAAGCAGCAATTGATGTCAGACAGAGATAGCAATAACAGGTTCAGTAAAAAGTACAATCAAAATCTTACAGCTGGCGGTTTGTTGGTAGCACAGAAAGGGAGTAGGCCGGTTTTAGCGCAGAGGTGCTCCGGTTCGTTCAGCATTTTCTTCACAGCCTCTGTGACTTCATCATCGGAGAGCTGGATGTTGGTGTGTCGGAGTGGGTCATCAACGCTACCAGTATACTTGCACATTAAACCGGAGCGCCGGCTGAGAGGCAGTATGCTCCATGATATCCAACAGCGTGCGAGATCTACTCCTGTTAAACCGTTGGCCATGAAGGCTCGGAGCTTGGATAATTGTGAAGCGTATTTACTCCTTTCCTTGGCACTTAACCTTTGTGGGAAGTGGTGTGTATTGCTGAGCCGCTCCGGACGAAAGCTAGGCAAATGATTTTCATCATCAGGGGAAGTATCTTTGCAGTAAAACCATGTTGCATTCCACTCCTTGGGGTGACTGGGTAGTCTGGCATGGGGATAAGTGATTTCTTTCCTTTTCTGAATTGCCATACCGCCCAATTCGGTATTGGGACCATCAGTGAATTCTGTGCGGCGGTTTAAGTGGAAGCAGTCTCTGAACAATTCAACTGTGGGTTTCTCTTGAAGGTATACCTCACAGAGCACTTGGAAGTGACATAAGTTGGTAACACAATTGGGGCCAGTATCTTGCGGGCGGAGTTGAAAATTGGCTAACACATCCCGGTAAAATTTAGAGCCGGGCGGTTTGAAGCCCCGGGCTAAGTGATCTGCAAAGATCACAACCTCTCCCTCTTGAGGTGTGGGAGGACATTCCTCACCAGGAACCCTCCAGTGGATAATCTCTTTGCTGTCTAAAGCGCCGATCGAGACTAAATCATCCAACTGAGTTTCTGTGACACGAGAAGGAACCCAGTTGCACTCATATACTTGTTTGGCCATGGTGAGGTCTACAAGAAATAGGTGATTCCGGTTCAAGAACATGTTGGATAAAAGAGGGCGCTGGTATGAACAATGCTAAACCGGAGGCAGTATATTTAAACCAGATTTTTATGAAGTGGCATCATATGGCTAAAGAGTTCTGGCGGTTCAGCAAGGGGACTAATGGTATATACCGGTTTATTAACCTTTTCTATATTAAGTTAAACCGCCTGATCTAAACATTGAAAGCAATTGAGGTTGCGGATGGCTAAGTATGCAGAAACAGGTTTCACAAGGTCTTATTGCAGCGATGGATCTGAAGCAAGTTCAGAAAAACAGAAAATATTCAAAAGGTTAAAGCAGAACAGAAGTAAATCAATGGGTAGGAATGTGGATGAGATCTATAGACTTGAGCATAAAACTACAGGCGGATGCTAAAAAGCTACTGCTGGTCAGGGCAGGGTTTGACAGATATGTCCAGGAGTCTAGGTACGAGTATGAACAAGTGATGAACACGGCAAGAACACGAAACCCTAGAATAGATCTATGTTAAGAAGAACAGAAGGCTTACCAGAATCGAGGAAGACGCAGAAGGCTACCGCGGTGCTCTGGTGCGTTCAGGTTGATGCAGCGGCCCAAGACGGTGCAGAGGTCAACGGCGGCGGCGGAGCTCCAAGGCTGGCGATGCGAGGAAGACGAAGAGAAAGAGACGAAGGGGAGAAAAGGAAATGACCCTTCGGTCCTATTTATAAGGCAGGGGACGTGTGTCAGGCGCGCGAATCCAGGAGCCACAAGATTCGGAAGTGGAGCTGCTGCCTTGGGTATTGCAGATCTATTAATAAAAGAAGGCGTCATAAATGTTAACTTCATGATAACATCATGCCGGTTTACAGCAACCAGAGATGATGACGACATGGCGGTTTACCAATTACCAGAAGATGTTGAAGACAAAGATTTTTGTGAAGGATTGACATGAACCAGTTCAAATCAATCTGGGGCCTAATGTTGGGGATATTACCACTGGGCGTGAACCGGCCTACCTGGGCCGGGTTAGCTTCATTAGTAGTTTAAAGGTGATTAAGCAGATGAAGGCCCAAGGCCTGTAGTCGATTTAGAACCTATAGCCGTAAACCGGCTTGATATGTAAACTTGCATTGTAAGTTAGGAATAGAGAGAGACCAACCGGGATACGAGTATGAACCGGGGTGGGACTCTGTGGACCGATGGGCGTCACCCGTGTATATAAGGGGACGATCCGGCGGCGGTTCAAAGACAGACAACAACAACTCGAGCCTAGGCGAAGCTTGTTTGCTCCCTAGCCATCGAAACCACATCAATTCCATCACAGCTAGACGTAGGCTTTTACCTTCATCGAAGGGGCCGAACTAGTATAAACCCTTGTGTCTTTGTGTCCGCTTTAACCCCTTCAAGTTAACCCATAGCGATGGCTCCACGACTAAGTCCTTTCACAAGGACATCTGCCGTGACAAATCCACGACAGTTCCCAAAAGCTGCCTTGAGAATCTTCCAGTGAATGTCATCATGACACCACCAGGGAAGAAGACAAACCCCAGACCAAAGGTGTCACATGGTCCAACGGCTTCATACGGAAACAGGACTCACTTGAGTCACCCTAACGCCAATGTTTTGCAGGGAAATCACACTCAAACTTATGAATATGAGCGTGTGTCTTCAAACCGCTATGTTCACAATACAAAGAACTTTTCTGCTTATTCATATGAGTATCATTCATCTCCTGCAAGGCTATTTGCTAGGGCTCCAAAGCCGAAATTCTCAGATGCTGCACTTAGACTCATTGCTTCTAAGCCACCCCTAAAGATGTGGGTGGTGAAGAAGAATTAACTCTCTTTTGCAGAATGTGGTCTCCAACCAACAATCAAAGGCGTCTGATATTATTGCTGGGGACCTAAAGCACAAAGGGACGCATGATAAAATGACTCACTATGTATTCCACATATGAATCGCTTACCTGTCATACTGTGTGCTAACTTTCATCTAAACTGTGATAATCCACATGTGCATCAAATGATTATGCTTCACAACATACCTTGTGAAGCCTATCCTCATAACTGCACTGTAGGGCATGTCACCAAAAGCTTCAGAATGGATTATTGACAGCGGTTGCACTAATCATATGACTGGTGATCAAAGTCTTCTCATGGACTCAACCTTACGTCCATCCGACAAGAGTCAAATCACATTTGCTGACACTGGTAAAGGCAAAGTATTGGGTCTAGGTAGAGTTGCAATCTCAAGGGATCAACACATGGATAAAGTGATGCTAGTTGAATCCCTTGGATTCAACTTAATGTCTGTCTCAATGCTTTGTGACTTAAACATGATTGTGATATTTGGAAAATATCGTTGCCTTGTACTAATGGAATCTGACAAGTCTCTAGTCTTTGAAGGGTATAAGAAAGGTGATCTATACATGGTAGATTTCTCAGCAGGTCCACAGCTTGCCGTATGTCTTCTTGCAAAAGCTTCAGAATGCTGGCTCTGGCATCGAAGGATAGGGCACACTGGCATGAGGAACTTGCACACTCTCATCAAGAAGAAGCATGTCATAGGCATCGAAGGTGTCAAGTTCAAGAAAGATCATTTGTGTGGTGCTTGCGAAGCTGGGAAGATGATAAGGGCCAAGCATCCCTCGAAGACAATCATGACAACATCTCAACCCTTCGAGCTGCTACACATGGACTTATTTGGACCTACTCACTACTCCACCCTCACAACAACGGCGTGTCTCTATGGCTTCGTCATTGTTGATGACTACTCAAGATATACAAGGGTGCACATAATTCTCTACAAGACTGAAGTACAAGATGTCTTCAGACGATTCGCCAATCGAGCAATGAACAATTATGGCGTCAAGATCAAGCATATCAGAAGTGATAACGGCACTGAATTCAAGAACACCGGCCTTGATCTTTATCTGGATACAATGGGAATCACTCATGAGTTTTCTGCTCCTAGCACACCTCAGCAAAATGGCATATGATGGTGAACTGTTTGTGTGCCAAATATATGTGGATGACATAATCTTCGGCTGCACCAACCAGAAGTATAGCGATGAGTTTGGGTACATGATGCAACAGCAATATCAAATGTCCATGATGGGTGAGCTGAAGTTCTTCCTTGGTCTTCAAATTCGTCAGCAAAGCAATGACATCTTCATGTCTCAATAAAAGTACCTCAAAGATTGTCTGAAGAAGTTTGGAATGGAAGACTGCAAAGGCTACACGATGACAATGCCAGCCAAACACCATCTTGGTCCCGACGACAATGGTAAAGAGTTCGATCAAAAGGTATACCTCTCCATGATTGGTTCTTTGCTTTATTTATGTGCATCTAGGCCAGATATTATGCTTAGTGTTTGCATGTATGCTCGATTCCAAGCGGCACCAAAGGAATCGCATCACTTAGCTGTGAAGCGAATTCTTCGATATTTGGCTTACACCCCAACACTCGGATTATGGTATCCCAAGGGCTCAAAATTTGATTTGGTTGGATTCTCGGATGCTGATTATGCTGGTGACAAGGTGGATCGCAAGTCTACATCAGGCACATGTCATTTTCTTGGTCGATCACTTGTCTGTTGGTCTTCAAAGAAGCAGAATTGTCTATCACTCTCAACTGCTGAATCTGAATACATTGCTGCTGGATCCTGTTGTGCTCAGCTTCTATGGATGAAGCAAACTCTCAAGGATTATGGCATCAACCTGAAACAAGTACCTCTCTTCTGCGACAACGAAAGTTCCATCAAGATAGCCAAAAATCCAGTCCAGCACTCGAAGACAAAGCACATTGAAATACGTCATCACTTTCTCAGAGATCATGTTATGAAGAAAGATATAGATATCATGCACGCCAACACTGAAGAGCAACTGGCAGATATCTTCACAAAGCCCTTGGATGAGAAAAGGTTTTGCAAGTTACGGTGTGAGCTAAATATCTTGGAATCCTCTAATGTCCTGTGATCCGGCACACATCCTAACACTTATGCATGTTGATGACTTAGATGTGCAACACACAAAGTAAGGTATATCTTCAATCAATGAAGATTTACACTCTGAGTGTGAATACATTAACATGGAATTTGACTTCGGAGCGCCACGATAATTGTGCGCCGTGTCTGGGTCTAATCCTTCCTATACGGTGGGTAACGCCACCACCAAATTCCTCTGTTTGAAGTGTTTCACTCATGGCGTTACTTTTGCAAAGACTTCGCATTTGGTTCGTCTTCAGTTTCAATTTATCTTCATGATTTTCTGCGCTATGATGAGTTGATTGCATATATATATATACTAGCGTTCTATCCTCTACAACATTCACTTATAGCTATGTCTTCAAGTTGAATCTTTTGAACTAAGTGAATGTGATCGGACCCTAACCCCTCTATGCTTTCTATCTCAAACTCTGTCTGTCCAAATCATATGCATTCTATTGAAACTGTCGAATGTCTTCTCTGCGTCCTAGTCAGCAGAAGACACAGAGACAAACATCAAGTCCTATTTAAATGATTCATCTTTATTGTCTATATCGGGAGAAGACGGAACGAACATCCGACAAACTTGGCGGGCGTGGGAACGTGGGACAACTCTATGTATGTTGCATGCTTGCCACGTGTCCCACGGATGTGAACAGACAGGGGCACCTGCGTAATTGCGCTGTGCCGCACACCTACTTATAAATATGTGTCCCCTGCGGTCAAGAAAACCTTCTTCCACCTCTCCACCTCGTCAAAACCCTAGCGCCACCGCTAGCTCTCGACGACGCCGGCGACGAAGCGCTTAGCTGCCGCGACTTCTCCGACGCCGTCCTCACGCCGGCCGCGGACATCGTCCTCTCCGCCGTCGCCGTAGGTGTCCTCCGTCGCCAAGTTAGGGCACGGTGGGCTGAACTACTCGGTCTCCTATTCTTCCCGTCTAGCAGTTCGTCGTGCGGTAATTATAACTCTATTTTTACCACCTTTTTGATCTTCATAGATTCATCCTACTTACCGAAAGTGGTTTCTACCTACTCAATGTTAGATCTATTCTGTCTGCATCTCATAATGCCTAGTCGATTCACTTAGATTTCCTATCTAGTTTGATTCCTCACTTGTACTTATTCACGGATTGGTACAAATCTGGAACCAACTCACCACATATAAGTGAATGTCTTCGCATCATGAGGTCAATGTCTTCAAACTGATTTATCTTCAAAATCTTCTGAGAATGCATATGACCTCTTCCCCTTCCCTCGCATCTCTAATGCTGTCACAGGTACATGTCCGTGGGAGAATCCCTTGGTTCTCATAGTCTGCATTCGTTTGCAGAATACTTACAACATCATATCAATTCTCCTAAAGCCAGTTCCTGTCTGACCAGCAAGCAAAAGCTTTTGAAGCCTTTGAACATATTGAAACCGTTCAGTTTGAAGTTCATGGCTACGGAGAAATCTGTCAGGAAGGGTGGCAGACAGCGTCGTGGGGGAACTTCAAAGGATCTGCCTGAGGATCTCGCAGAAATGTATAAAACAGATCCTGAAGAAGATTACAATCAGCGCAAGACTCGAATCCAATGGATTCGACGCTATTGGGCTGAACAGTGGTACAAGTACAAGTTCGTCACCCAGGAGTACGCAAAGAAAAATGCTATCAAGAGCCCTTGGGGTGATATTCTCTATCGAGGCCTTCCCCCCAAGAACAAAGCTGAAGCCATTGCGCAAGAATTCTATCCTTGCATGGTCCATGGACCACAGCCTGAAGAAGCCGACCCAACATCATTGCTCTGGTGTCGTGACGACAATCTCTTCAAGCGCAACCTCCAGTTTGCTAAGGCTTCGGCAAAGGAAAACAAGAAGTCATGGGGATTAGACTTCACTCCTGGCCCCTCTGCTCCCCGTGAGGATGGCACACGTGAAGCTGAAGAAAACAGAATTGGCCCCTTTGCAAACCTTGATGGTCTCATCTCCTACATCAAGGTACAAGGTGCCAAAGTGGATCATTCTGACAATGAGGCTGATTCTGATGAAGCCCCAACTCCTCCTTCGAAGCCACAGAAGCAAAAGAAGCTAAAGACCTCTAAATTTGCACGTCCAAAAGCTTTACGCGCGAAGCCTCTGGCCACTGCACCTCCTGAAGCCAGTGTGCAGTCTAAAGATCAATCCCGTATCTCCAAGAAGACGGAGAAGAAAAACCAACTTGTCAGGCATACTGATCAATCCTTGACTCCTGCCGCTATACTGCGTGAAGATCCCATCTATCTGTCCAGTGATGAAGATCTTGCAGATGATGCCCTTGAGCAACTGATCAAGAGCAAGGAAGAAGCAGAAATATTCAACAACTTGCCTCTCTTTGATGTGGCAATCATTCATAACTTCATTGATGAGTGGTTCGACACCCCCAACCTCAGCTTTGACGATCTGCAGCTTCCCATTGGCCTAAGCGTCACATTTAATGGCGCCATTGCTTCTGAGCTAGCTCTTGCTCAGCGCATTGTTGAGCTGAAGAACAAAATTGATTATGAAAAGGCTCAGTTCAAGAAGCACGTTGAGAAGCTCAGTGTGCAAGATGTCAAAAACTTCAAGGTCATGCTGCATGAGCTCAAAGAAGCCTTTCTCAAAAAGCGCCAAGAAGATCAAGGCTCTCGTGAGCGCATGAAGAGTTTGGCTGATAAGTGTGTGCTTGCCTACAATGAGGCTGAGAAGCGCAAGTCACTTGGCCGTCCTGGCATTGACCCCAGGATGGCTGCAAAGAAAAAGAAGAAGCTTCATGCTGACCAGCCTGCACCCTCAAGCCAAGAAGCCCCTCGCATTATCTTCCCGAGCAGCATGACTGGCTCGAAGCCAAAGGTCACCACAACCGCTTCAGAACAAAAGAAGACGAGGGCTGCCGAGGCTGAAGCCAGAAAGAGGAAGAATACTGAAGCCTCTGATGCTGCTCCCTCCAAGAAGAAGCGCAAGACCAAGAAAAATCGGGCTGCTCCCACAGAGCCTCTGGTTGTTGAACCCATCTCAATGGTTCGACCTGCGTCTGAACATCAAGAAAGACAGATGATCGTTCATGAGCCTGCTCCCTCAGAGGCTCATGAAGCTGAAGATATTCCAGCAGCTGAACCCACCGCTGCTGAAGACATTGGTCATGATGACAATGTAGCTGATGATGAAGTTCTTCCTCAGATCGAACATGATGTGGTATCATAGCTTGTTCATACGAACAGCGAACTCATCAGCATTGGTCGTCCACTGACGCCAATTGCTTAGGATGCATCATGGGCTGATCGCCCGCAAGAACAAGACTCCCCCAGTACTCCCCAAAAACAACAACAAGCTACACCCCCCGTGCAAGAAGAGGATGAAGACTTTCAGGCCCAGCCAACTCCATCTCCCAAGGCGTTGCCAGCATTTCGCAGGCTTCGCAAAGGACAAAGGCCTCAAGTCCCTCTGTCGAGCGTTCTAGAAGGAGAAGTGCAACGTTCACCTGTTGCACGTCAAGTATTTTCTGAACCTGCTCCAACTGTGAATGTTTCTGAGTCTGAAGCACATACTGCTGAAGACATTCCGACTGCATCAGCCGAAGAAAATCAAGAACAAGTACGTGAACCTAATCCCCCAGCAATTGAAGAAGAAGCAGTTCCTGATGTGAACGTGCCTGTGCCCGACCCTCCTGTTCGTCAAGAGGAGGTTGACAATGTTGAGGCTGCCACCGCCAACGCCAATGAAGCCAATGACGTAGTCATGGCTGACGCTAATGTGGAGCCTGCACCAACTAGTGTGCCTGAAGCAAGTGTGGCCACTGAACCTGAAACAACTGAGGCTGCTGCACCTGAAGCCAATGAGACAATCGCTCCCGAAGCACCTGTTGTGTAGCCTGACGCCTCAACTGTTGCCCCTACTCATGTTCCGCCGCCAAGGCCTCACACAATTGAGCAAGCATACAGTCATGGTCAGCTTACCACTGTCCGATGGCCCATTCTGGAGCCTCCGCCTACTGCCTTAGGACCTCAAATTGACTATCATATTGAGCATAGGCCTCAGGTCCAGAAGCCAAAGCCTAGGTTGCCAAGGTTTCTAGGTACTGCAAACTCACCAGGGTCCTTCAATGCCAATGGCTTCAAAAGCCAGAATACCTTCTTTGACAGCGCCAAGAACCCCTACTCCAAGCCAAGGATATCATCAGATTGGTTCTGGAGCTATCAGCAGAGAAGCTATTACTCATGCGTACTATATGATCAAGGGCGCATTTTCCCTCAGATGCGCCTTGATACAGAAGCCATTGTTGGACTGCCGTGCTTAGAAGAAGCACTTGATTGCTTTCGTGATGCTGGTCTGCTCCACTTTGTGATAGACAAAGAACATTGGAATGAAGAGCTATTGCTTCAATTCTATGCTACTCTACACATTCGCGGCTACTACAGAGACATCAAGACATGGGTTCTAGAGTGGATGACTGGAAATGTTCATCATGAAGGCAAAGCTATGGATATCATCGAGCTTACAGGGCTAGCCACTCCTGGAGAACTATATGAACCTGACTGTCAGCTACACCGCAATGCAGTAGAGAGTATCTTCCATAAGCCAGAACCCAATATGAGCCAGATGTTGAGCATGATGAAGCCCTTGCCATCTGACGTCAGCTTTGCTTGTAGCCCAAGTAAAGTTGCCGCGTGTGTTTGAAATCTGACTGTTGGAACACGTGTCAGTTCCTTAGTGACCCAGGGTCATTTTGGACAAATCAGGTCGGGTTGCCTATTGGCTATAAATAGCCCACCCCCTACATCATAAATTGGTGGCTGCTCAGAGTTAGTATACGGCTTTTGTCGTTTGAGAGCAACCCACCTCGAAGCACTTGAGAGAGAAAAATCCTTGCGAGGACAAAGCCCAAACACCCAGAGCCAAAGAGTGTTAGGCATCACTGAAGTCTTTCTATCTGTGTGACCTGAAGATTTATTACACTTGAGGACTGTGAATCCTCCAGCCGGTTAGGCGTCGCGTTCTTAGCATCCAAGAGTCATTGTGGATTGCCGGGTGAACGAAGTCTGTGAAGGTTCGGAAGTCTACCTTGAAGACTTACCAGAGTGATTAGGCGAGGACTAAGTGTCCTTAGCTCAAGGGGAATAAGGTGAAGACATGGTCTTCTAAGTTGAATCTCAGCCTCCCTAACCAGACGTACAGTTGTCACAGGAACTGGAACAGGTCCAACAAATCTTGTGTCTTCAACAAGCAACTGGTTCTATCTCTTCCCTCCTTTACTTTGAGTTTGTCTTCGTGAAGTCATTGCTTATCTGTCTTATCTGATTGACTTCATTGCTTGACTACTATTGTTGATTGGCTTCATACTATCTTCCATCCTGATCCTACTACCTAGCTGCTATTAGTCTTCGTACGTTAATGCTATTGCATACTTGACTATGTCTTGCTTGTTGTAGTTTATCTTCCGCTGCAAATCAATTAGGTTATTTCTATTGGTTGTCTTTGAAACTTCCACGTTTTGAAGACTTTGATAAAAATCGCCTATTCACCCCCCCCTCTAGTCGATAACTAGCACTTTCACTTTTATTTGAACCGCCAAAATGAGTTTTCAAACGGACCCAGCTTGGAACTTGGTGGGATCTTCCCCTATGCTCGCTTGCCGAGTCATCCCAAAGATTGGAACCAGACATGGTTTTATTCCAAAGATACCTCTCCGGCTCACGAGAACCCACTGCCAGGATATCGTGCCTAGCATCTTAACTCAAAACATCATCTTCCTAATAAGCTTACCGCTGCTGAATGTAAAAAGCTTGCCCCCACCATTGCAAAGGTCAAGGCTCTGCTGGGAAACGGTTTAACTAGCATTGACTTGGTTCGATGCTGGGTTGCATGGAGGATCCGCCTTAATGTGTACTTAAATGGGTGGTAAATAGGATCCACTAAGCCACAACTCTGTGCATTTAACTGATGACACAATCAATGAAATGACAAAGTCCATTCTGAACGAAGATCAGGCAGACTGCAGCAAAGTGGGTCTAAACCCTTTCTACACACTTAACCCGCCACCAGATGTGAGTCTTTAAATTACTTACATTTGCCTTCGTCCTCAAATATTGTATTAACTCAACTTTGATGACTTCTATAGGCTGACTCTGATTTTTGGAAGAAGAAATACGACCATGAAGCTGCCAAAAAGGCTAGGGCTGCCAAGAAAGCCGCCAAGAAAACCGCCAAGAGGAATAATAAGAAATCCAGTACTTCTGAGCTATTTGAACTAAACGACATCTCTGAGTCGGAGGTAGTTCTTGATTCTCTTGGCTCCTTTTTCAACTATCTTATTGGCATTGACTATCATCAGGATGACACGGGGGCCAGCCAAGCAATCGAGGAAGAGGTAACTATTATTTCCTCCGACTCTGAGCCTTTGCCAAGACAGAAAACTCAAAGAGTAACCTGGAAAGTCAGATTTTCACACCCCTTAGCTCATCTGGATCCTCACTTTCTTTTGAAGCAACAGCAGCACGAGAGCCGGCGACAGACTCGGACCAGCGGAGGTGAAGAATTATTTTCCGGCTTACCGAACACTCCAAGGAAACATCAAAACGAGGTCATCCCAAATTTAAACTCTTTTTATCCTTTGGCGGGTCTTATTCGCCAGCCACTTGATTCTTACGATTCAAATTATCAGGAGACTTCTTGCTCCTCCTTCGGTGACTCATCACAGTCCCAGCTGCCGGCTTTCAAAACCACTCCTGGGTAATAACATTTACTTATTATTTGCTTCTTATGCTCCTTTATATTTACACTGACCTCTCATGACCCATGTAGTGGAAAGGCCAAACCTAGCAAGAAGGCAAGGGTGACCAAGCCGGCTAAAGACCCAAAGTCAATGAACCGGAGCAACAAACTCCAACGCTTGACACCTCCATCCACCACCAGAAAAAACTGTTCATGACGTTCCCCCAGAAATTCCCGACCCTTCCATTGACTAGACGAACAACAACCCTTTGAATACTGAGTCATCAAGCCCAATTAAACCGGCTGAGACACAAGACAATGATGTGATGATCACTAGCACCGCCTTTAGAGAGCCGGGAAGACCTACTGTCTTGGCCAAGCACTCCGCCAAAGAAGAACATATTGAGAGGCGAAAAGTGAGATTTGATGTTGCCAACTACTCTCAACTGAGCATTGGTGAAGTATACTCTGGTTATCTCAATCAAGTGCAGACCAGCTGCGATCTTGAAGTTGATATGGTGAAGCAGATGCATCAAAAATTTGAGGTATGAACTCCTTTAGTGAGTTATGCATATCCTGTCAGCCCCCAAGTCTATTGTATATGAAAGAATTGAATATGTTGTAGACTTGATAGAATCTTTCGAAATCCGGCTTACACCATCTGAGTTAAAGCGGATATTTAATTATTAAGATTGCATTTGTAGCCCCTAAGGGCCGGTTTAATCAGCATGAATGAGCCGGTCCTTTGCATCATTGTTTATAAATCAGAGCTTACTTGCGTATCCCCCAAGAGCCGGCTATAGTCGTTTGTGGCACAAACGGGTTATCATAAAGTACTAAAAAGACAAGCAATATGCATTAGCCCCCAAGTGCCAAGTACTCTTGCTTGCAAAGTGCTTGGGACTTATTCACATAAGCCGTTGCATGAGTAATTTTGCCAAGTGTTGTTTCTTGCAAAAGGCTTGGGACTTCATTTCTGTAATCCAAATCTGACATGATTTTGAACCGGTGTATGTACATGCCACCACTGCTCAACTTCAATCACAATTGACTGATGTGAAAGCTTGGCTGGAACACCAAGAGTCTGAGACCCAGAAGGACGATTCAAAATTCCAATTTAGTGTGGCTAAAACGGAAAAACTGAAGACCAGCTTTGAAGTTGAAAGAAATGCCTGGGATGAAGAAAAAACTGCTTTGATACAGCGGGCTGAAAAGGTGGAGGCGGCTCTTCAAGACATGACCTCTGAGCTGACCGGCTTAAAACACCATGTACCCAGATGGTTTATGCTATCTTTGGTGAGTCGCCTTGCTAGTATCAAATTTTAATCTCTTCCTTGACTGTATAATCCGCCTCTAACCAATCTTTGATTGTTATTCAGGTCTGAGGAGCAGCAATCTTAGCCAAGAGATGCTTGTGAAGCTCAAGGCTATTTACACACTTTTGCAATAGTTATATACTGGAACTCAACACGCACTGGCCACAATCTCTCCGACTAATCAAGCACCTACTCTCTTGAGTGATGTCTTGAAAAAGCTTTCTGTTTTTCCTGAGAGGATTGTGAGATGAAGCGATCATCTAAAGTGCCAGTGCTGTGACGGCTTTAAGCCAGGCCAAGGCATGGCTACAAGAGCTAGACCCGGCCCACATAGCTACCGGGTATCCAAGCTTAAAAGAAGATGGCACTCCTGTTGAGAAGAAAGACTTTGCCGCCTGCGTGAAGGAGATACGTCCCCTGGCCAGCCTGATTGCCAATGAGACAGATCTTTCAAGATATCATCCGACTTATGACATGGAAAATCAGTAGCTACCTACGCCGTCTTATAAAGTTATGGATCTAATTCCCACAATCCGTAAGCACACTTTTGCTCCTGAAGTTGACCCATCCAAGCTTATAGATGATGAAGCTGAATTCCAAGCCTTGAGTGGCATTGACTGGTCATCACCAAACTTCTAGGTGGCAGAGGAGGACGAAGAACCAGAGAAGGATGATCCAGAAGCTTTAAGCCATTAGGGCCAAGAAGATTGATCCGCTGGGCGGTTCATATATTTGATATTCTTAAAACACTTAATCATTTTGGCTCCTTGAGTCATGTAATAGGCTAGTAAAACTTTGCTCTGTCGTGCCATCATGCACGTTTGTGTTTTGCCCAAGACTGTTTGATCCACCACTTGGAAACTATCATTATATTCTTATGATGACGTTAATTTATGTAGATGAAATTTAGTCTTATCTTGCACTCAAGTAGATCACAAGAGCCCTGGCGGTTTACCGCAGGGCGGGTCATAATATCGCATATATAACCACTAATGTTTAAAACAGTTTATAGATAGGGCTCATTTAACCATAATAAAAATATCATACATGTGATATTGAATCGTACTGCCGGCTTATGATACCCATGAAGTAAGGGTGATAACCCAAAACTTAGAAGCCAATACTTCCAAGTATTTAATATCATCATATACTCACGACTTATCCTCCAAAGCATGATCGGGTTAACAAAAACCACAGGTATGCTTCAAATATCAGCTGTGAGAGTTGAGGCTACATGGCCTGAATCACATGAAACCATATGTCAAGATGAACCCAAAAAATGTTCAAAAAAACCAAGCAAAACAAAAAATGAGGCTTTTAGAAGGTTTTGGTGAATACACCTGGTGTTTCAAACAAGCTCACAAGGGTAGTAATGCTATGTTCTCTTTGGTGAATACACCTATGTTTGAACAAGAAGCCCCCAAGTGATTGTGGCCTTGGGCCGATCAAGAGGGATATTCATAGCTATGCTTTGAATACGAGCAGGAAGCCCCCAAATGATCGTAAGTTTTGGCATTGCGCCGATCAAGAGGGGTATTCACAGCTATGTTTCGAATACGAGCAGGAAGCCCCCAAGTGACCATAAGTTTTGGCATTGCGCCGATCAAGAGGGATATTCACAGCTATGCTTCGAATACGAGAAGGAAGCCCCCAAGTGACCATAAGTTTTGGCATTGCGCCGATCAAGAGGGATATTCACAGCTATGCTTCAAATATGAGCAGGAAGCCCCCAAGTGACCATAAGTTTTGGCATTTTGCCCATCAAGAGGGATATTCAGAGCTATGCTTCGAATACGAGCAGGAAGCCCCCAAACTGCAAACGGCCAAGTAATTGGAATCATCCTCAGTTCTTGAGCCGGCACGTGAGCTCACCGTGAAAATTCCTAACAAACATCACATTTACTGACCAAATCCTCTACATCAACATGAGCCGTCAGCCAGTAAAATCCATGACGAAAAGCTGTAGCCACAAGAGACTTTGAACCGGCATGATGACCACAGTCTCCTTCATGAATCTCGCGAAGAATCTCACGACCCCCTTTAGGAGAGACGCAACGTTGAAACGCCCCAGTAACACTGCAATGGTGCAGCTCTCCATTAGCAATTGTCATTGACTTAGACCGCCGGGTTATTTGTCTGGCCAAGGTTTCATCCTCAGGTAGCTCACCCTGGGTCATATAAGCCAAATATGGAACTGTCCAATCAGGAATAGCATGAAGAGCCGCCACCAATTGCGCTTCCGGGTCAGGAATAGCCAGATATTCCTTTGTAGGCAATTGACAGAAGGGTTATGTAGAATATACAAGAAAGTGTTAGGTGGCACCGGGTTATGCTGGGACCCTAACCGGCTTAAGGCATCAGCCGCTTCATTTTTCCTGCGATCAATGTGTTCCACTTGATAACCCTTGAAGTGCCCAGGAATAGTGTCAACTTCGCGACGATAAGCTGCCATGAGTGGATATTTAGAATCCCATTTGCCGGATACTTGCTGAGCCACCAAGTCTGAGTCACCGAAACATCTCACCTGGCTTAAATTCATCTCCTTAGCCATCCGAAGACCATGGAGCAAGGCTTCATACTCAGCTGCATTGTTAGTGCAGGGAAACATCAACCTTAGAACATAACAAAACTTGTCACCTCGAGGGGAGGCTAAGACAACTCCAGCCCCCGAGCCCTCCAGTTGCCTGGACCCATCAAAGTGAATAGTCCAATATGTGTTATCTAGCTTCTCTTCAGGCATCTGTTGCTTCGTCCAGTCATTGATGAAATCCACCAATGCTTGAGACTTGATGGCCGTGCGAGGCATATACTTCAAACCGTGAGGTCCAAGCTCAATGGCCCACTTGGCTACCCGACCTGTGGCTTCTCTGTTTTGAATAATATCCCCTAAAGGAGCAGAACTAACCACAGTGATGGGATGACCCAAAAAATATAGCTTAAGCTTCGACTGGCCATGAACACCCCACATACAAGCTTCTGCCAGTGCGGATATCTCTGCTTGGACTCAATAAGCACCTCACTGATATAGTAAACCGGTCGTTGACCCGGATATTCCTTGCCTGCTTCCTTCTTTTCCACCACAATAGCTACACTGACAGCCCGGGCATTAGCAGCCACGTATAATAACAATGGCTCCTTATCAATAGGAGCAGCGAGGACTGGCAGCTCAGCTAGCTATTTCTTCCAAGCTTCAAACGCGTCATTAGCAGCATCACTCCAGACGAAGTGATCTGTTTTCTTCATCATCCGGTACAGTGGTATAGCCTTCTCACCCAACCAGCTTATGAACGGGCTTAAGGCAGCAATACGACCCGCCAGACATTGAACATCATTGATACACGCCGGCTTTGCAAATGAGGTAATGGCCTTGATCATCTCCGGGTTAGCTTCAATGCCTCTGTTAGAAACCAGAAAACCCAAAATTCTGGTGCCGTTGCACCTACTGTTGATGCTTCTTTGGCTCCTGCTACTGCTACTTGTGCCGAGGAGGATGACAATTATGCGCGCGATTACGAGGATGAGGTTGATCAAAATCAGAACTACATGCAACCACCAGCACTAGGTCATCCACATGCAAATAATCGCAATGGTAGTGCAGCACCACCACCTCAGGTACGAGATTATGACCATGTTCCTAAATTGAAATTGAATATTCCACCATTTTAGGGTCGATACATTCCTGATGTCTATCTTACTTGGGAGTTAGAAACTGAACAACGTTTCACATGCTTACAATATCCTGAGGATAGACTTGTTGATGCTGCTGTTTGTAAATTCACTAGCTTTGCTTCTGTTTGGTGGTCTGATCATTGTAGATTTTATCCTATTCCGGCTACTTGGGCTGCTTTGAAAACTACTATGCGTACTCATTGGGTTCCACCATATTATCAACGTGAATTGCTTCAAAAATTGTAGCGTTTAAAACAAGAAAAAAATTCTATAGAGGAATATTATCAGGAATTGCAAACTGTTATGATTAGATGTGGTATTGTTGAGGATAATGAAGCTATGCTTGCATGTTTTATGGGTGGATTAAATAAAGAGATTCAGACCATTTTAGAGTGTAAGTAATATCATAATATCACTCGTTTATTCCATCTTGCTTGTTAAGCTGAACGTGAAGTGCACGATCGGCACGCATTGGCGCGAACTAACTTTTCTGCAGGTGGATCGTCATCATAGACACCGTGTTCATCCTGTACTTCCACTTCACCAGCACCTCCATTATCTGCTTCCTCTAGCTGTGATACAAGAAAGCAGGCACAACCACCACTATCTACCAAGACGACACCCACCGAGGCTGCACAGAGCTCTTCTTCTTCCATGGCATCAACAGGGCACACAAGTGATATTGTTTGTCGTCGTTGTAAGGGAAGAGGTCATTATGCGAGAGAATGTTGTCGGATTTCGGGTTCCGGCAGACCCTTGAGGTTCGAACTCTGGGGTGCGCACAAAGATCTTTCCCCTACCAGCTCACGTCTCGAAGTCTCGCAAAGGAATCTAGGCTAGAAAGAAGAACACACAAGGGACACGAGGTTTATACTGGTTCAGGCCACCATTGCGGTGTAATACCCTACTCCAGTTTGTGGTGTGGTGGATTGCCTCTGGGGTTGATGATGAACAATACAAAGGGAGAGCAACCTCGCGAGGGGCTGTTCTTGAGCTGGTGCAATGAACTGCTTGGGGAGTTCAGTCGCCTCTCTCTAGTCTATGCGCAATCTGGATCCGATCCGCTCCCCCCTGTGGTGGCTAGCACTACTAGGGAAAAGCCTATACACAGAATCTTAGCAGCAGCGAGGGTTAAAAACCCTCGCTACTGCTACTTACTAGTAGCGCAGGTTTTTAAACCTCACTACTACTAAGTTGATAGCAGTAGCGCGGGTTTATAACCCTCGCTACTACCAAGCGGTCTCTACCGTGCCCCCCGGGACATGCCATAGTAGTAGCGCGAGTTTTTAACCCTCGCTACTACTAAGTTGATAGCAGTAGCGTTGGTTTTTAGCCCTCGCTGCTACTAAGTGGCCCCTGGACCATGCCATAGTAGTAGCGATGGTTATAAAACCGCGCTACTACTAAGTTGATAGTAGTAGCGCAGGTTTTTACCGCTCGCTACTACTAATCGTCTGCCATAGTAGTAGCACGGGGTATGGCCTGTTTGCAAATTTTTCAAACTCTACCCCCCCCCCCCTGGTGGATCGCCTTTTCAGTTTTAAAAAAAAAGTAAAAGAAAATGATGAAAATGTCAAAAAATAAAAGAAAATAAGTTTCCCATGTGATATGTGGTCTAGTTGTTGGGAAAATTTGCAAATATGAATTTCGACTTTATTTGCAAAATCTCTCGAGAATTTGTAAAAATGGGCATAACTTTTGCATACTAACTCGGATGAAAAAGTTTTTTATATGAAAAATCATCTACTCGAAAAGTTACATCCAAATTTAATGGGGTAACGTTGTTAAACATTTTCAAAATCCTCAAAAACCTAACAGAAAAAAAGTTACGGGGCTTTTAAGATCTGGAGGCAAAAAAATCATCAAATTTCAGTTTTTTTTTATTTTTGTTAAATCTAGTCAAACTATGGTCAAACTAATTATTCAAGAATATTAGTGTTACTAAATAATTATTTTAGTTTTTTTGCATTTTGGTCAAATCTGGTCAAACTATGGTCAAACTGTGGTCAAATCTGGTCAAACTATGGTCAAACTACTTATTCAAGAAATATTAGTGTTACAAATTTTTTAGAACAATAGTTTCATACTCAAACAGTGAAATGTGTGACTTCATGCTCAACCAAAAATCTTGAGGTTAATAGGATTGACATCTTACTATTGTGAAAACAACAAGTGCAGACTTGGAAACGAGGGAGAATAGAACCCGGAAGGTAAGCGTGCTCAGGCTGGAGTAGTGAGAGGATGGGTGACCGTCCGGGAAGTTAGATGATTTGGAATGATGAGGGGTGATTAGAGATTAAACTGAGCAGCGATGAGGGGTGATTAGAGATTTGAAGTTAAAATAATTCAGAAATTTGAAAATTAGGGAAAAAATAAAAAAAATCGAAAAAATTCAAAAAAAAACAGATATTAGAGATTAGTAGTAGCGCGGGTTTTTACACACGCTACTACTAAAGGACGTAGTAGTAGTGAGGGTGGCACCCGTGCTACTGCTATACGTTAGCTGTAGCGCCATATTAGTAGCGCCGGCCCCCGCGCTACTAATAGGCCCAAAACCCGCGCTGCTGCTAGGCTTTTCCCTAGTAGTGTAGCTCTATTTATAGAGGGAGGCCCTGGGCCTCTTCCCAAATAATGAGTGGGAAGGGAGCCAACAATTGGCCATTTTGAAGGGGAACGTCTAGTACACTTATCCTGACTAAAGTTGGTCTATGGCTGCCAAAGGCTCTGACGATGACGCCGTCCTGGGCTCCACATGACCTCCATCTTGCCGTTCTGCTGGTCTTGGTCTTGTTGCACCGAAATGGTAACCTTTGCCTGATGCCTTGGCATGTGCTTGCCCCCTTTGCACTGAAGGGGAAACAAGGACACTACACAGACCGGCGCTCGCCTGGTCTAGATCGTCATGGCTTGCGTCACGGGCTCCTCGCGAGGTACCCTGCCTTGATCTCTCCGCCTCCTCGCGAGCCTGCCTGAGGAGGGTGCTCCCGAGGAAGCTTCCTGTCGTCCGCCCCGCGAGGCTTGGCCCCTCGCAAGGGTCTTGAGCCTGAGATGATGAAGCTGGGCCGCACTGGGCCCCCACTTGAGCCACGCCGCAGGCTGCAAGCAGGCAAGTCTCGGGACCCCCGTTCCTAGAACGCCGACAGTAGCCCCCGGGCCCAAGGAGCGCCCGGACTTGGCTTAGTAGATAAGTGAAGGGGCAAGTGCAAAGCGCCGCGGGGCCCAATAGCCTGCAGCCTTGGGTGCCGCGTGGCGACTGATTGGACGTCGGCGTCTTTGCTTCCCCATGATGCCTCGGCAACCGTCCATCTGACAAAAAGGGGTGTCCGGGCCAGACTTGCCGGCTTCGTTCTTGTTCGCCTTGCTCCAGATCCCCTTTCTCGCTCTTGTCCTTCTTGCTTCCAAAATCCTCCAGATCTGTCTCAGTCCCTTCCATCCGGCAAGCCATGGTGCCTCGCAAGACCTCGACCGAGGCCTGGTACTCGCCGGCTCTGTTTCCTCCGAATGTGTCGGAGAAGAATCTCGCCCTCACGTGCCTGATGACAGTGGCGCAGGGCAACAAGGGAGCGACTGTGCTCAAGGTCGGCTCCGACCAGCCTGAGGGCAAGGGGAGCACCTTCTACCCGCTCTTTCTGAGCGCCATCATTGCCGGTCTGGTGCCTCCTTTTTCTGAGTTCTTCTTTGCTGTTCTTCGTCAATACAACTTTCAAGCACTGCACCTTCACCCCAACTCTGTTCTTCTCCTGGCGATTTTCACCTACTATTGCGAGGCTCACGTTGGCGTCAGGCCCTCAGTGGCCTTGCTGCGTCATTACTTTTACCTCCGGGTTTCTCCTGCCCACATCTCTGGATACTCCAACTCCAATGCCATCTCGAAGCCTGTGAAGAGGATCGAAGGCTTCCGGAGCAAGTGGGTCATGGTGGACGTTGGGCGCATCCACCCCCGACTGGTGCTGCCTACGGGGCAGCCCAAGGCCGTTGATGCGTGGTCTCGCGTGGAGCTTGTCGACCCTCGTGCAAAGGCGGTGCTGAAGAGGATGAACGCGGACCTGAGGCCAGGCAAATTGGGGGCAGCGAAGCTGACCGGGGCCACACTCCTGAGGGGTTCCTGGAGCATTGGGTGGCTCCACTCCGGAAGCACTCGCTCCCATTGTGGAGGCTTGGGGAAGCGGACGCCACCCTTCGCCTGAGATCCGAGGCCCTGGCCGACAAACATCTGGTTGCGGCTCTCCACTCCTTGGTTGGGGGAGACGTGGCGAGGCTGGAGGGCACTCCCGTCCCCCTGTTCCTTCACGGCGACTGGGAGCAGGTGGTGAACGACATGCCCACATTCAACGGTGAGGGGCTGGTGCCCGTAGAAGCTCCCGGAGACCTGGGGGTTTGGCGACAGTGAACGTGTCCTTCGGCGACTCCAGCGGGGGTGAGGAGGAAGAAGAGGAGGAGGAGGCAGAGTCTGACTCTGAGGCGACTGGCGAGGAGTTGGAGGAGTCCTTCCCTCGGTGCAGGTCCCGCGCCCTCCGCTCCATGCCGGACCACGACGAGGCCGGAACCAGGCGAGGAGGGGAGGATTCTCCCTTGGTCCCGAGGAAGGGCAGGTCGGGGCTGGTCCTCCCAGGATCTGCTCTGATCCTGGGGCAGTCTGAGGCCAGCTCCGGCCCTCCCGATGCGCCTTCTGCCTCCGGGCCTCCCAAAGCCGATCCCAGTTGTAGGCTCTCGGGCTTCAAGTTTGGCCGGAGGCTGCTTGAGTCTGCGAATGATGACCAGTAAGTGTTCGATCCGTGCTTTGCTTTGTCTCTGCCGCCAAGGCTTGACGTCTGCATTCTTTTGGCCAGGCCGGCACCCGCAGCAAAAAGGTTGAAAGGGGCCTCTACGGCCCTGCTCAAGACGAGCTCGTCTGCCGGAGAAGTGCCTTCATCTGCGGGGAAAGGAGGCACCGAGGCTCGTGCTTCCGCCGCCCGGTCGTCCTCGCGAACCCATCAGGGACACTCTGGCGTGGAGTCAGTCCCCGTGGCCCCGCTGACTCTGGAGGTGCCTGCGCTTGACGCTATTGCTGAGGTGTCCAAGGCCCAGGGGGCTCCTTCCTCCCAAGCAGTGATCATGCTACCGTCCTCTCTGCCTCTTACACCGGCTCCCATCTCTTCTGATCCCTCTGCCGTCCTAGACAAGCTGCCAACGAACTGAGTCGGCTGCAGGAGGATCTTCAGAGCGCGGACCGCCGCCTGGTGTTCGGGCGCCTGGAGCTAGCTTCTGGCTGGGCCCGTTCTGCCGCCTCCGTCCGGACGGTGCTGAGCCAGGCCGTGTTGGCCGCCGATGGGGAGAAGCGAGCTGCCTGCCAGGCCAAGGCCGCTCGCGATGCTGCCCAGGGCGATGCTGCGGATGCCCGGGGCCGCTGCAAGGCGCTGGAGGTCGAGTTGCAAGGCCTGCGTGATGAGCTCGCCAAGGAGGTCCGCTGCCACCAGGAGAAGGAGAAGGAGATGAAGGCTCGGGAGGCTGCCGTCAAGGACCGGGACACCGAGCTTGATGACCGCCGTGGCTAGTTGGAGAAACTGGAGCAGGCGTTGAAGGCGGAGAGGACCGAGCTAGACAGCAAGGCGAAGGTCCTGGCCGAGGATCGAGTGGCCTTCGCCAAGCTGGAAGAGAAAGCTCGCGCCGCGTTGAAGACGCTCTCTAAGGGAGGCTTGGAGAAGCCGTTGGCTGGTGCAGAGGACGGTCCTGCCGAGCTGCTTCCCTTCCTGGTCCGTGCACTTGAAGATGTCACGGACGGCTTTGGTCCTACGGCCGAGGCCGAGGCGCGTTCCCTGTCTTCTGCAGCGCCGACGCGTGTCCTCAGCCACGTCTACCTTCACGACCCCAACATCGACCTCGACAGCCTGCTGGAACCCGTGAGCGGTGACCTTGCCGTTGCTACTGCTGAGGCTGTGAAAGGCCAAGCTGAACCTTTGCTGGGGAGGTTTCGTGCCTTCAGCACCCTGCCCGGGCACGATGCCGCCTGCTCCACGGCCTCAGGAGGCGGAGCCGCCCAGCTTGACTCCACCACAGGCAGCGGCGCCACTGGAAAGTGATCCCTTCGCGGCTTCTGTCCTGTTTTAATTCCTACAACATGCACCATGCCTCGTGGAGGCGTTTAAACTTGTGTTTGGAGTTGTGAAACAATCTATGGCTTGTAATATTTGCTTTTGGATTCCCTAGAATTTGCACTTTTCTCTCCTATTTGCCTGTGTTCTACGTCGGCATGGCACGACCCCGCGCATACCTCAGCCGTCGTTAGCCCGACCAGAAACCAGGACGGGACTAAGGAGTGAGGGGCTACGTGGCAAGTTAGGCTCCTGAGTCGTGATGCTCAGGAGTCCCCCTTGACGCGCAAACAACAAGTAGGGAAGGGAGGTGTAGGAGCGGATTCGTTGTTCTACGTCGGCAGGGCCCGGCCCCGCGCATACCTCAGCCGCCGTTAGCCCCGACCGGAAACCAGGACGGGACTAAGGAGTGAGGGGCTACGTGACCAGTTAGGCTCCTGAGTCGTGATGCTCAGGAGTCCCCCTTGATGTTCCAACGAGTTTTCATACCTTAGCTCCGTTCGGGGAGAGGCGCGCGATGACCAGGTCCGAGGGACCTGCCTGGGTGGCATGCGCTCGGGCGTGGCCCGGTCGTAGCCCCCATGTCCAGCCCCCTCACGCGGCACTCCCGAGGGGAGGCGTTGCGATGGTGCCGGACACTGAGCTCTGGGCTCCCTGAGGTTGGTACGGCCGTGGGCCGCCCTCAGTTGTTTATCACCAGAGCGGAGCATAGTGCTTCCGCATGTGTATGGGCATAGCCGCTGCTCGGCAGTGTCGTCAGCCAGTGCGGAGCATGTTGCTTCCACTGGTGCGTGGGAGGGGGCTCCCCTCCGGGAGGAGCCCCCAGGGCGTGTATAGCCCTGCCCTGACACGTGGCCGGCATAGTAGGGCTAGGAGAGGTGTCTCTGGGCACCCGTGAGCCAGCACGGGACTCACAAGGCCCTACCTCGAGGCGGGTTGCGCCTGGCTCTGGGCCTTTATCAATGGTGTGTTCCTACAGGGTGGTTAGAATGCAAATGCTCTACGTCCTCAGGTCCCGGCCCTCGAGCGTGCTCAGCCGCCGCTGGTATGACAGGTCGCAATGCCGTGGGTCAAGGCCAGGGGGTGAGGGCTGGAGAGCCAGTAAGAGCCCATGAGTCGCGATGCTCAGGTACCCCCCTTTTAACATGAAAGCGCTTTGCATAAGAGTGGAGAGGTCCGCGATAAGCAGCAGATGATAACCATGGGAATCAGGTTAAGCGTGGAGGAGCAAATCCATTTCAGATAGATACGGAAAAATAAAACGCCACTCGGTCAGGCCCGAGCAGCTTGGGGATAATGTAGCCCGAGGGGCGCCCCCAACAAGGTAGGTAAAGAGCATAAGGAAAACGGATACATGACGCAGGGACGGACCCACGCGACCTGGGAATGATGCAGCCCTGCGGGCGCTCCTAGCTGAAAATGGAACTTTGAAAGATGTCACCTGATACCGCTGGACATGAAGTGATGCTGAAGTAGCGGACGATGCGTGGTTAGGAAGCCGACCCTCACGAGCTTCCGGGACCTGGAGCCTTGGGAGGCTCCGGGGGCACAGGTGGATCTTCGAGGGCCATCTCCTTCTCAGCCAGGACCGCGCGATGCCTGACCTCCTGAGCCTCCAGAATGCTCCTCAGCAGGCGCTGATGAGCGGCGGCCGCGTTCCGCAGGCCGAAAGGCATGCGAACATAGCTATGAGGTGGACCCTCACAATGCCCCACGCATGAAGGCCAGAGGCGCTCCTGACACGCGGCTCGGTTGAGCCCTCGTACCTTGATGCAGACGCGCAGCCCGCCATCCTCACTTGGATGGGGGGCTGTGGCTGCCGCGCATGACTCTTAACTCCTGTAGCTCCTGAATGTTTCTTGCGATGAACTCCTGAGGGTTTGGCCTTCCTAGCCTCATACCTTCCTAAGGGAAACGTGCTTTGAAGCACGCCTCCAAGTGGTGCCCGAGCGCCTCCCTCGTGACCTTGGCAAAGTCGATGGCTCTCCAAGAAAGAGCCTCGAGCCCTGCCCGAGTAGGGCGCCGGGCACGCCTTCCTATTTGACAGAGGGTGGCGCCCCCTGAATGGGCGTGAATCCTGATGCAACGCCTCTGGAGGTACCTGCCTCGTGATGGCTTGGGCCAGGCGAAGCCTTCTTCTTCTTAGGGACCGCCTCGGGAAGTCTCCCGCTCCTGTGGTCTGGGTCTTCGACTGCCACGGCTTGGAAGGCACGCTCAAGAGAACACACTGCATCCCTTTCCTCACAAGGTACTGTGATGACTCCACCGCTTCCTGGCATCTTGGGGACATTGTAACCATGGTGAGTCACTGCCATGAACTTGGCCAGGGCTGGGTACCCGAGGATGGCATTGTATGGCAGGCGAATGTGGGCGACGTCGAAGTCAATGAGCTCGGTGCAGTAGTTGTTGCGCTGCCCAAAGGTGACTGGAAGGCGAACCTACCCTATCGGAATAGTGGAACATTAGTGACTCCTGAGAAAGGCTTGGTCGGCTGAAGCTGACCATATGGCACTTGGAGATTGTTGAATGTCTCGACGGACAGGACGTTGAGTGCTGCTCTGCCATCGATGAGGGTCCTGGTGACTTGCACATTGCTGATGACTAGGGAACAAAGCATTGGGAGGACTGCCGCCGTTGCCGCGCACTTGAGCTGATCCGCTGAGCTGAACGTGATAGCGCACGCAGACCACCTGAGAGGGCGCGTGGCCTCAAGCTTGGGGAGGACTGCATTCCCCTCGCGAGCAAACTGCTTGAAGATGCGTTGTGAGGCTAGGGCCTGGGCGTCGCCCAAGATGCAAGCGATTGCGCGAGGCTCCTGGAAGCCCCCAGCCCCCTCGTCCTGATGATGGTCTTCATTCCTCCTTGGCGGTGGTGGCAGAGGAGGGAGGCCTGCATTGCCCTGAGGGCGAGTCCTCACGAGGCTGATCCCTCCAACCTCCCTCACAAGGCTGGTCCTGCCAGCGGTCCTCACAAGGTCGGTCACGCGATCCTTGGCGAGGGCCACGATCTTCCCATCGTCCTCCACCTCTTCCTCCTCCTCAGCCATAGCCCCGATCATTGCGCTTGGGGCGTCGGCCGTTATGCCCATCTCGCACGGCCCTGAGCTCTTGGCATTCGTTGGTGTTCTCGGTGTGGAGGTTGTGGTACACGCAGTACCGGCTGCCCTTGGATGACTCAGGGTGATCCCTGCCTTGCTTGGTGTCTAGCTCTGCTGCGAGCATCGCAGCTCCCTTACGCTTCACGTCCTTGACCTTGGGCTTCTTCTCTTGTGGATCAGCAGCCGGAAGCTCGAGGAGGGAGAGGCGCCCTTCCTCAGCCCTAGACCAGTTGGTCGCCAAGTTGAATAGCTCCAGGGATGTGCACAGGTCTTCAGGGACTGCTAGCTCCTCTTTCATCTTGATGTCACGTACGCCATCGAAGAAGGCTGAGATGATGGCTTCCTCAGTCACCCTGGGGATCTTGAGGCTGGCGTTGTTGAAGCGCTGGATGTACTTCTGCAGGGTCTCTCCTGGCTGTTGCTTGATGTGGCGCGAGTCACTCATGGCTAGGGGCCGGTCGTGAGTGCCTTGGAAGTTGGCGATGAAGCGAGTGCGCATCTCGTCCCAGGAGGAGATCATGCCAGGAGCCAGGTTCAGGAGCCGGGTGCGGGCACCGTCCTTGAGCGCCATGGGAAACCAATTCGCCCTGACCTTTTCGTCCCTGTTGGCAGCTTCGATGCCCAGCTCGTAGAGATGTAGGAACTCCGCGGGGTCTGCAGTACCGTCATAGCGAGGAGGCAGGTCCGGCTGGAACTTGTCGGGCCATGCGACGCTACGGAGCTCGGCGGTGAAGGCACGGCAGCCTGGGGTGTCCACCGGAGCTCTCTGCTGATGTGGGGCTTGCTCCTGGGGATTCCCGCGCACCCCTGCCTGGAGCAGCGCGGGGTCTTGATGTGGCGGTGTAGGGATGTGGTCATGGCGCACCGGTGCTGGGAGCATGCGAGCACCTTCTTGGGGACGAGTGTTTTCTTAGCAACTCCTTTCTTGTCGCGCGGGCGCCGGATGCGGAGGGTCTCGTCCTGGGCCCGCGCACCTTGGAGCCAGGGCGCCTTCTTGGGGAGGAGGTGGTGGAGGCACCTCTTGATCCTCGCTTCCTGCGCAGGATGGAGGGCGAGGCAGCGAGAGATATGGCAAAGGGGAGCCCCCTGCGGCACTGACGAGCTCGGTGATGTCGGCGAGCCAGTCCTTGTAGAGTTCCTCGACGGGACGGTAGTGCAGGAGCTCACGCGCCAGGAGCAGCGCTGCATGCGCGTCCGTGGGGGCGCGACGGGCGTGGGATGACGAATCGGCTGGAGTCACCGACGGGGTGGTGGTGCGGCCTTCCCGCTGCACCGAAGGATGCAAGGACGAGGCCTGCTGCTCGTTCCCTGCTGGGCCGTGGCGGTGTAGGCGGCAGGCGACGGGGAACAATGGGGGCGTCCGCCGACAGGAGCCGTCTGGGCGACTCGAGCGGCGAGAACAGCCCGACGCTCGGCGCAGGCTCGGCGAGCATCAGCCATGGATACGACGGAAGATCACACGCGACCAGCGGAAGAAAGATTCCGGTGCACCCCTACCTGGCGCGCCAAATGTCGGATTTCGGATTCCGGCAGACCCTTGAGGTTCGAACTCTGGGGTGCACACGAAGATCTTTCCCCTACCAGCTCACGTCTCGAAGTCTCGCAAAGGAATCTAGGCTAGAAAGAAGAACACACAAGGGACACGAGGTTTATACTGGTTCAGGCCACCATTGCAGTGTAATACCCTACTCTAGTGTGTGGTGTGGTGGATTGCCTCAGGGTCTAATGATGAACAATACAAAGGGAGAGCAGCCTCGCGAGGGGCTGTTCTTGAGCTGGTGCGATGAACTGCTTGGGGAGTTCAGTTGCCTCTCTCTAGTCTATGCGCAATCTGGATCCGATCCGCTCCCCCCTGTGGTGGCTAGCTCTATTTATAGAGGGAGGCCCTGGTCCTCTTCCCAAATAATGAGCGGGAAGGGCGCCAACAATTGGCCATTTTGAAGGGGAACATCTAGTACACTTATCCTGACTAAAGTTGGTCTACGGCTGCCAAAGGCTCTGACGATGACGCCGTCCTGGGCTCCACGATGACCTCCATTTTGCCGTTCTGCTGGTCTTGGTCTTGTTGCACCGAAACAGTAACCTTGGCCTGATGCCTTGGCCTGTGCTTGCCCCCTTTGCACCGAAGGGGAAACAGGGACACTGCACAGGCCGACGCCCACCTGGTCTCGATTGTCATGGCTTTAGTCACGGGCTCCTCGCGAGGTACGCTGCCTTGATCTCTCCGTCTCCTCGCGAGCCTGCCTGAGGAGGCTGCTCCTGAGGAAGCTTCCTGTCGTCCGCCCCGCGAGGCTTGGCCCCTCGCGAGGGTCTTAAGCCTGAGATGATGAACCTGGGCCGCACTGGGCCCCCACTTGAGCTACGCCGCAGGCCGCAGGCAGGCAATTCTGGGGACCCCCATTCCCAGAACACCGACAAATGCAAATCTTAGCGTGTGATGATTGCTATCGAGGATGGTTGGTATGACTCCATGTAGGATCGAAAGTATGTCTAGAGGGGGGTGATTAGACTACTTGACCAAATAAAAGCTTATCCTTTTCCCAATTTTAGTCTTTGGCAGATTCTAGTTATCTTAGCACAAGTCAAGCAATCTTAAGACAATTCAAGCAAGCATGCAAAGAGTATATGAGCAGCTGAAAGTAAACCATGCAACTTGCAAGAATGTAAAGGGAAGGGATTGGAGGATTCAAATGCAATTGGACACACATATGTTTTTGTCGTGGTTCCGATAGGTGGTGCTATCGTACATCCACGTTGATGGAGACTTCAACCCACGAAGGGTAATGGTTGCGCAAGTCCACGGAGGGCTCCACCCAGGAAGGGTCCATGAAGAAGCAACCTTGTCTATCCCACCATGGCCATCGCCCACGAATGACTTTCCTCACTAGCGGTAGATCTTCACGAAGTAGGTGATCTCCTTTCCCTTACAAACTCCTTGGTTCAACTCCACAATCTTGTCGGAGGCTCCCAAGTGACACCTAGCCAATCTAGGAGACACCACTCTCCAAGAAGTAACAAATGGTGTGTTGATGATGAACTCCTAGCTCTTGTGCTTCAAATGATAGTCTCCCCAACACTCAACTCTCTCTCACAGGATTTGGATTTGGTGGAAAGAATATTTGAGTGGAAAGCAACTTGGGGAAGGCTAGAGATCAAGATTCATATGGTAGGAATGCAATATCTTGGCCTCAACACATGAGTATGTGGTTCTCTTTCAGAAACAACAAGTTGGAAGTGTAGGTTTGTTCTGATGGCTCTCTCCACGAATGAAGAGGAGGTGGAGGGGTATATATAGCCTCCACACAAAATCTAACCGTTACACACACTTGCCAAACTCGGTGGGACCAAATTGGGAAACTTGGTCGGACCGATTCAGCAAATCTAGTGACCGTTAGGATTTTCGGTGGGACCAACATGCAACTCGGTAGGACCGATATGGTTAGGTTTAGGGCATAATGTAATCTCAGTGAGACCGATTGCACAAACTCGATGGGATCGATTTTGGTAATAAGCTAACCAGAGAGTTGGTCAAGTAAACTCGATGGGACCGGTTCGCTCATTTTGGTGGGACCGAAATGTTACGAAAAGGAAATAGGGAGTTTCCATTGCAATCTTGGTGGGACCGATCGCTCATCTCGGTGGTACCGAAACGTTACGAAGGGAAACAGAGAGATTACAATCCCATCTCGGTGAGACCGAGATCCCTATCGATGAGATCAATTTGCCTAGGGTTTGTGGCAGTGGCTATGACATCTGGACTCGGTGGCGCCGGTTAGAAATAATCGGTGGAGCCGAGTTTGACTTTTGGTTTAGGTCATATGTGGATGTGAGGAAGTAGTTGAGGGCTTTGGAGCATATCACTAAGCACTATGGAGCAAGAAACTCATTAAGCAACACCTCATCCCTCCTTGATAGTATTGGCTTTTCCTATAGACTCAATGTGATCTTGGATCACTAAAATATAAAATGTAGAGTCTTGAGCTTTTGAGCTTGAGCCAATCCTTTTATCCTTAGCATTTTGAGGGGTCCACTTTTCTCATCCATGCCATGCCATTCATTGAGCTTTTCCTGAAATATTCATCATGGAACTCAATGAGCTATATGTTGTTAGGAATTAGCAAAACCACCTAGGGATAGTTGCACTTTCAATCTCCCCCTTTTTGGTAATTGATGACAACATATAGATCAAAGCTTCGACAAATGATAATAAGAGTGAAAAACATTGTCGCTTTGAGAAGTATGCGGTAAGCAAGAGCTCCCCCTAAATTTGTGCATAGTTTAAGATTTGCTTTGGACTGCAAATGCACAAAGAGTTAGGCTCATGGGTTACTCTTCCATGTCACATACATCTTGGTGGAGCGCTCAAAATGATAATAATTGAATACATGCACTCATCACCAAGCAAAGTGAATGATCATATAGATAAAAAGGATAATGTCATCCAACAAGCATAAATGTAGCATATGATCAAACACATGATCATCCAAGTATCACACAGACATAAAGTATCTCAAACAAGCAAGTAAAGCTCAACCACCAAAGCAAGAGAGAATAAAAATCAACACTCTCTCTCGAAGCCTATGATCTATACATTTTTCTCCCCCTTTGGCAACAAGTTACCAAAAAGCTCATAGAAAATGCATAGCACTAAATCATCTCTCAGGCTTGATCTTCAGGTGGTGGTGTAGAGATGGCCCATTGGATGAAGACTTCAGTTGATGCGGATGGAGCTGGAGGTGTAGGTGCTGGAGCTGGTTGTACTGGAGCTGTAGGAGCTGTAGCTGGCGCAGATGAAGTGGCTCTGGTGTCTGTCACTGGCACTGCAGCTGATCTCTGAGCTCTAGGCACTCTGGCAAATGCATTAGTGGTAGTCTTGCCCTTCCTATCCTGCATATCATCCTGAAGCTGCTCAACAACAGACTGGATCTCAGTTACCTTCACATCCAAGTCATAGAACTTCTGCTCCATGATCCTCTCCACGCTCTCCTGGTTTTGAGTCAAGGTGGCCAGCCCCTTCTCAATCCTTAGAGTGGATGCAATCAAGTAGCCTAGCTAATCTTGTTTGCTCTTCAAAAAGTACTGAGATGCCTCTTCCATTGTTGTCATCTTGGTAGCCTTCTCTGTCCTTGCCTTCTCCTTCTTTGCTTGAGCATGCACAGAAGATGGTTCATCTTCATCCATAACCACTTGGTTGTCCTCAAAGTCTGGATAGCTAGGCATGTGATCCTTATCCAACAAGTATGTGCCAGTGCCCATCTTGGTGTTAATCAGCTCCTGGATCTGTGGGGCATACCCACAACTTCTCTTTTGGTCAGCTACTGTCCTCTTGATAGTCTCAACTATAAGGCTCATGACCTTGAACTTATGTGGCACATCAAATAAGTGTAGCAGATTTATTGCATGGCCTCTGATCATGTTGTGATCACCTGACTTGGGCAAGAGAGTATGCCTGGGATCCAGTTGATGGTTGGCAGTCCTGACAGAAGGTAATGTACTGATCCAAACTTATGTGTTTCAACAGCAGCATCTGGGATCTCCTTGTACATATGTGCCATAGAATTGTGATCCATCTTCTTCTTGGCATAGACATCCAAGTCATCCTCTTTCTCCTAAGGTGCATTGATCAGATTTGCCCATTCTTCAATTGTTGATTGGTACCTAGTACCTTTAGACATCCATACTATCCTGCCATCTGGATAGAAGTGTGCTATGGAGTAGAATTGCATTATGAGCTCATCATTCCACTTTGTGAGCTTCTTCCCAACAAAGTCTGCCACTCCACAAGCACTGAAACTGTCATACACACCAGGATAGTGTTCCTCATTCTCCTTCATGTAGGTCCAATCAACCCACCTCATGTCACACACTATTGGCTTCTTATCCAGCAACACTGTCTCATAGAAATCCTGTTGTTCCTTTGTATGGAACCTGTAGTCAACAGCAGTCCTTCTCCTGGATGCATAAGGATCTTATAACCTCCACTGTCTGAGGCCTGCATCCATTCTCAGCTTCATATTCTCAGCCACAGGATGAGCAACATTATGATCTGGAATCTTTGGCTTCAACTTTCTCAAGACATGCTCTTCATCATCTTCCTCTTCAGCAACAGTTTCAGGCACTGGGGCCTTGTTCTTCTCAGCAGCAGATATGTTCCTGGTATTCCTCTTAGGTGCAGTCTTGGGCTTGGAGGCAGCTTTGGGTGCTCCTTTGGGCTTTGATGATGCATCCCCTGACTTGATAGCATCACCCATAAGCTTCTGAGCCTTGGGTACTGGTGCAACAACCTCTTATTCTTCTTCCTCTTCAGAGTCTCTCCTCATAAAGGGATTGCCAAGAACTTTGGCAGTAGTGGTTCTGACTCTCTTTTTCTTTTTGTCTTGGCCAACAGCTTCATCTTCTGACTCAATAGTAAACTTCATGGTTTCTCCAGTGGCAACCTTCCTAGGTTTGGAAGTGGGAATCCTTCTTGCAGGTGCCTTCTTCTGCACTCCTGGCTTAGTGGTTGCAGCTGAGACATACTCCTTTTTGTGCACTTTCTTCTTGGAAGTGGCCTCATCCTCAACTGCCACATAGTCTTCATCCTCAGATTCTGAGGTTTTCTTCTTTCTGGCCCCGGTGGCAGCTTTGGGTAAGTTGCTTGGGGTGCTTCTGCTACCCTCATTAGAGCTGCTAGAGGGACTAGTGCCCTCACTCATTTGTATCTGCTCCTATGACTTGTTCTGGTTGTCACTTTGATCAGACATGTTGCAAACACTAACTGCAGACCCTGTGAATAGATATAGATGAGATAGAGTGGACGAGCATCACAAAATACATAGGTTTTTGCAAAAGAATGAGTCAAAAACTTAGTTTTAGTTTTCCACAGGAAGCATTGCGGATCAACCGATTTGTAAACTCGGTGATACCGAAGCAGCTTTTGGAACCTAAACTAGTGAACTCGGTCAGACCGAGTCACTGTTCGGTGGCACCGAGACTGCTAGGGTTTCACAAAGTCCTGAACTCGGTCACACCGATTTGCAATTCTCGGTCAGACCGAGAATCACATGTGCAATGGCCTTAGCCGAATCGGTGGAACCGAGTTCTACAACTCGGTGGGTCTGAGATGGTTTCGGCGGAAACCTAACCCTAAATTTTCAATTCATCTCTAATCTACGGAGTGTTTTGATTAGATAGGATTGTTTCAATCGTGGGAAGATTCATGGCGAACACAATGTGCTAGGAATCAGACGGGGATAGCACAGTGATCGATTCCATACCCTAGTTTGGCGATGAACTCGCTATGGCGGCAACGGCGGGGATAATTTCCGTTGACGGCGGTGGAGACCAGCGACTAGAGGCGGCTGGCGATGAGGAGGACGATCCGGAGACCCTGGAGGCAGAGCGGGCTACGTGTGGGCGAAAGAGTTCGGAGAAAGTTTCCAAATTTTTGCCCGTGGGTATATATAGCCCGACCCTGTCAGTGTGACCGAGTGGAACAACTCGGTGGCACCGAGATGCATAACTGTTGACAGTTACAGCAACTCGTTGTGACCGAAAAGTTCAAATCGGTTGCACCAAGATTGAAAACCTACATCGACTTAGTGATCTCGGTATGACCGAAATACAAGAATCGGTCAGGCCGAAACGCACAAAGAAGTTTTGGAAGTTTAAGTCTATGACAAATCGGGGACTCCGAGTGCTCCTCACACAGAGTGGTTCGAATCTGACTTGATCAAATTTTGTGATGTAGCATGAATAGAGTTTGAGACAAGAAAAGCATAGATAGCTAGAGAAGGTTCTTAGGCATTCTTGTCCATCCACTTGGAAAAAGAAAAAGAAACCAATCAATCAAAGCAACAAGTTGATGTCCTTGAATGAGTAAAATATGCAACCAACATGCTCACACAATAAAATGGCAAATGAAATATGTGGCAAAGCATGCACAACCAATTCTAGCATCTATCAAGCAATTGGCGATGACTAGATCATCTATATATGAGTATATTGACTTAGGAGTCAAATGAGAACATTTGATCATAGGTCATACTCATCGTTTAAGCTCAAGTGGGGTTACCACTTTTACATAATGCATTGATGTGTTCACACCATTAGAGTTGCTTTGACTCAATTCTTAGAGTAAAGCTCCCCCTAGATGTGAGATCCCCCCTTAGAGGGACAAACTAACCTTGGGTTTTCTCGATGATGATTTCATGTAGGTGTTGAAGATGTGGATGCTCAATGTTGATGTAGATCATTTGGAGCAATCCTTTGGAGTGAGTTGCACTTTCAATACCTACACGGGTTAGTCCCACAAGGAACAAACAAGGATATCCATAGACATAGAGTGATGCACACATAAGATGATGTCTATGAAGGTATTAGGTTACCTTGTCCCTTGTCTTACCAACAAGAGGATTTGTGACTCCTTGAACTAGTGCAAGATGTGGAAGTTGATTGCACTTGTTGTTGCCAAAATGATGTGAGTGAAATATGTTGGCAGAGTCACCCTCAAGAACTATCTAGTTCTTCTTCTTCGGGATCCACATCATCTTGATGGGAATCCTTGGAGTTGTAGTCGTACTTGATGAAGTAGAGCTTGACGTAGTCTTGGGAACCCACTTGACCAAGGCCTTTGGAGCTTCTTCAAATGCATCAATCTCCTCTTGAAGCTTGTCCTTGCCTTGTGGTCTTGTGGTGGAATATCATCTTGAGCTTGTGTTCCCTTGAAGGAAGTAGGATCATACTTCTCTTGTTGAGGAACAAACTTCGTCTTGGGGTATTGATCTTCTTCCCACTCAACTCCATTGGCATTGAACTTTCGTTCAAAACCAACACCTTGGTTCTTCCCGTGCCTTCCTTGCTTGCATATAATTTCCTCAAATTGCTTACTCCCGGCAAGGCTCTTGTAAACACCTTTCTCTATAATTCCCTTCAATAAGCTATTTTCTTGCTCAAGAGTAACTTGGCTAAGAGAATCATTAGTGGAATCAAGAGAACTACTAGAAGCATCAACATTGGATTTAGCATAATTATTGTTACTACTAGAGGAAGAATCCTTCTTGTTCTTGTTAATAGACTTGACTTGAGGCATGTAAGTAGATAAGAGTAAACGCTTGGCAATGTAAGAAGAACTTTTCTTACGGAGATCATCATTGATTGCCTTTAAGAACTCATGCTCTTGCTCAAGGTTGAGCTTTTCAAAGCGTAACTTCTCATGAGTCCTTAAAAGTTCTTGATGATCTTCTAAGATTGTTTCATGAGCTAACTTAAGAGTGTTTAGTTCTTTAGTTAGAAGCTCAATCTTCTCCTTATCATTGTCATTCGTTTTATCTTGATTAGCATGATTAATTGATGTTTCATCATACTATTCATCACTAGAGTTGTCAACAAGTAAATCATCATCACCTAACAAGTCATCTTCATCACTATTGAAGTCAACATACTCGGGGTGTGTTACCTTTGGGACTTTAGCCATGAAGCATCTTCCTAGTCCTTCATTTGGTGAATCAAATATCTCGTAGGAGTTGATTGACACAAGTGCTAGGCCAGCAACACCTTCATCTTGAGTATATTCGGAGTCGGAGTGATAGATTCTCTCGGAGTGATTGTCGGAGTCGGAGCCGGATACCCATTCACCAACATGAGCTTGATGTCTTCGTTTTGTGTAGCTCCTTGATGACTTGTCCTTCCTTTCCGAATCCTTGCTTCTACAGGATGTTCTTCGTTCATAACAATCATCTCTACTCCTCCTCTCTCTTGGTGGTGATTCTTCTCTTCTACTTCTCCTCTTGGGTGATTCTTCTCTTCTTTTGTAGGGTGCCGTACACTCATTGGAATAGTGTCCGGGTATCCCACAATTGTAGAAATTGCGCTCTCAACTAGAACATCTTTTGTCATTGTAGGACCTTGACTTGGAGCTTCTCTCTTTGCTTCTACTCTTGCAGAACTTGTTGAAGTTCTTCACCATTAGGCTCAATTCTTCATTGAAGGTTTGTTTCTCACTTGATGATGTGGGGGCTTCACATGAGGCTTTGTAAGCACAACTTGACTTGTTGTGAAGTTCCTCCTTATCCTTGAGTGACATCTCATGAGCAACAATTCTTCCAATGACTTCCGTTGGCTTGAGATCTTTGTAATTGGGCATCATTTGAATCAATGTGCACACGGTATCATATTTTCTGTCCAAAGCTCTTAGGATCTTCTTGATGATGAATTTGTCGGCCATCTCTTCACTACCTAAGCCGGCAATCTCATTTGTGATAAGAGCAAGCCTAGAGTACATTTCAGCAGCACCTTCACCATCGTTCATTTTGAACTTGTCAAGGTGACTTTGAAGCACGTCCAACTTGGATTCCTTGACGGAGTTGGAACCTTCATGCATATCAATCAAAGTATCCCAAATTTCCTTTGCATTCTCAAGATGGCTGATTTTGTTGAATTCTTCGGGGCACAATCCGTTAAAGAGGATATCACAAGCTTGAGCATTGTATTGCAGCATCTTCAACTCTTCCGCGCTAGCTTCACGGTTCAGTTCTCTCCCATCAAAGAATTCACCTTGCAAGCCAATACACACAATAGCCCAAACGGCGGGGTTATGTCCAAGAATATGCATTTTCATCTTATGCTTCCAACTAGCAAAATTAGTACCATCAAAGTAAGGACCTCTATGGTGATAATTTCCCTCGCTAGACGCCATACTCTCCTAGGTTGTGAAACCAAGGCTATGACCACCAAAAGCTATGGAAATCAAAGCAAATGGAGACCAAAGCTCTGATACCACTTGTAGGATCGAAAGTATGTCTAGAGGGGGGGTGATTAGACTACTTGACCAAATAAAAGCTTATCCTTTTCACAATTTTAGTCTTTGGCAGATTTTAGCTATCTTAGCACAAGTCAAGCAATCTTAACACAATTCAAGCAAGCATGCAAAGAGTATATGAGCAGCGGAAAGTAAAGCATGCAACTTGCAAGAATGTAAAGGGAAGGGATTGGAGGATTCAAACGCAATTGGAGACACAGATGTTTTTGTCGTGGTTCCGATAGGTGGTGCTATCGTACATCCATGTTGATGGAGACTTCAACCCATGAAGGGTAACGGTTGCGCGAGTCCACGGAGGGCTCCACCCACGAAGGGTCCACGAAGAAGCAACCTTGTCTATCCCACCATGGCCATCGCCCACGAAGGACTTGCCTCACTAGCGGTAGATCTTCAGGAAGTAGGCGATCTCCTTGCCCTTACAAACTCCTTGGTTCAACTACACAATCTTGCCGGAGGCTCCCAAGTGACACCTAGCCAATCTAGGAGACACCACTCTCCAAGAAGTAACAAATGATGTGTTGATGATGAACTCCTTGCTCTTGTGCTTCAAATGATAGTCTCCCCAACACTCAACTCTCTCTCACAGGATTTGGATTTGGTGGAAAGAAGATTTGAGTGGAAAGCAACTTGGGGAAGGCTAGAGATCAAGATTCATATGGTAGGAATGGAATATCTTGGCCTCAACACATGAGTAGGTGGTTCTCTCTTAGAAACAGCAAGTTGGAAGTGTAGGTTTGTTCTGATGGCTCTCTCCATGAATGAAGGGGTATATATAGCCTCCACACAAAATCTAACCGTTACACACAACTTGCCAAACTCGGTGGGACCGAATTGGGAAACTCGGTCGGACCGATTCAGCAAATCTAGTGACCGTTAGGATTTTCGGTGGGACCGACATGCAACTCGGTAGGACCGATATGGTTAGGGTTAGGGCATAACGTAATCTCGGTGAGACCGATTACACAAACTCGGTGGGACCCACTTTGGTAGTAAGCTAACCAGAGAGTTGGTCAGGTAAACTCGGTGGGACCGGTTCGCTCATTTCGGTGGGACCGAAATGTTATGAAAAGGAAACAGTGAGTTTACATTGCAATCTCGGTGGGACCGATCTCTCATCTCGGTGGTACCGAAACGTTACAAAGGGAAACAGAGAGATTACAATCCCATCTCGGTGAGATCGAGATCCCTATTGGTGAGACCGATTTGCCTAGGGTTTGTGGCAGTGGCTATGACATCTGGACTCAGTGGCGCCGGATAGAAAGAATCGGTGGGGCCGAGTTTGACTTTTGGTTTAGGTCATATGTGGATGTGAGAAAGTAGTTGAGGGCTTTGGACCATATCACTAAGCACTATGGAGCAAGAAACTCATTAAGCAACACCTCATCCCTCCTTGATAGTATTGGCTTTTCCGATAGACTCAATGTGATCTTGGATCACTAAAATATAAAATGTAGAGTCTTGAGCTTTTGAGCTTTTGCCAATCCTTTTATCATTAACATTTTGAGGGGTCCACTTTTCTCAGCCATGCCATGCCATTCATTGAGCTTTTCCTGAAATGTTCATCTTGGAATAATGTTAGCTCAATGAGCTATATGTTGTTAGGAATTACCAAAACCACCTAGGGATAGTTGCACTTTCAGTCTGCTAGTGACTATGATGAGGAGACTTTGGCTCTTATTACAAGTGAAGATCATGGTGGAGATGATTCTAAACATGAGACACAATACATGACTATTGAAGACGCTGTCTGGTATGAAAGTCTAGTTTCTCAATGTGTTTTGAGTGTGCAGGTCACACAAGCTGAGCAAAATCAGAGGCATAATTTGTTCCATACAAAGGGAGTTGTGAAGGAACGTTATGTTCGTGTCATCATAGATGAAGGGAGCTGCAACAACTTGGCTAGCTTGGAGATGGTGGAGAAGTTGTTATCGGTGTCAAAATCGTCGGATCTCGGGTAGGGGGTCTCGAACTGTGCGTCTTAGGCTAATGGTAACAGGAGACGGGGGACACAATGTTTACCCAGGTTCGGGCCCTCTCTATGGAGGTAATACCGTACTTCCTGCTTTACTGATCTTGATGAATATGAGTATTACAAGAGTTGATCTACCACGAGATCATAATGGCTAAACCCTAGAAGTCTAGCCTATGAGATTATGGTTATTATCCTACAGACAAAACCCTCCGGTTTATATAGACACCAGAGGAGGCTAGGGTTATACAAAGTCAGTTACAGAGAAAGGAATCTACATATACGAATCACCAAGCTTGCCTTCCATGCAAAGGAGAGTCCCATCCGGACACGGGAAGAAGTCTTCTATCTTGTATCTTCATAGCCCAACAGTCCGGCCTAATTATATAGTCCGACTGTCTGAGGACCCCTTAATCTAGGACTCCTTCAGTAGCCCCTGAACCAGGCTTCAATGATGATGAGTCCGGTGCGTAGATTGTCTTCGACATTGCAAAGCAGGTTCCTTCTCCGAATACTTCAAAATAGACTTCGAACATAAGAATCATGTCCGGCTCTGCAAAACAAGTTCCACACACAACCGTAGAGAGTATAATATTTCAGGAGTCCAATCCGCTGACAATTTTGGTAGTACGACATTACGTCATCACCCGGTCATTATTTTGAAACATTTTCTATCCTGCCACTCCACGTTTCGGGAGGCGGTTTTTATTGGCACGTCTTGTCAAAGCAGAGATCATGTCCCCCTTTTTGCGGGATTTCCATCAACACGGGAGTGGGTAACCCAACCGTTCTGTTGGCATGATTCCTTGGGAATAGGCATGTTTTAAGGCCACGGAGGGACGGTTGATATTCGTCGCCTTTATAAAGGGGCTAAGGCCTGTCCTTTTTCTTCCACGCTTGTTCTTTCCTCCACCTCCCACCTCAAGTTCCAATACTCAAGGGTCAATCCAGTCACTTCGAGCCTCCAACCATGTCTGGACCAAGGCTTCAAGGCTGGTGGATGGCCTCTTTTATCACAGAGGAGGATATCTCAAAGCTCAGGGAGGCACGATACCTGACTGCGGAATTCCTCCACAGGCTTCCTGCTGAAGGGAAGGTTATTCCCACTCCCAGATCCAATGAGAGGGTTGTATTCATCTCTCACTTTCTCCGAGGGCTTGGGTTTGCTCTCCATCCCTTTTTTCGAGGGCTTATGTTTTATTACAGGCTAGATTTCCATGATCTAACTCCAGACTCCTTCCTTCATATTTCGGCGTTCATCATCATGTGTGAGGCCTTCCTCCGGATTTCCCCACACTTCGGCTTATGGCTTAAAACCTTCATTGTGAAAATCCGAAGGTAATCAATGGGAAACAATCGGAGTGCGGAGGCGCTTCAATAAGCAAACTTACCACTTCTCCTTGGCCAAAGGGCTCTTTCGTAGAATCTTCCGACTTATGGCAACGGGAGTGGTTTTACATTACCGAACCCTATGGTAAAAAGGGCAGCTACACCCGCGTTTCGATCCGGCCCTCCTATACAGCTTGCATCATGGATTAACAAAGGATTGGACTGGGGATCTACTTATGAAGTGCAAACGTTGCAGAGTCGCATTCGGAGCCTCATTAAAAAGGACACCGGTCTCACCAATGAAAACCAAGTAATGCTAATCCGCTGGATCCTTCCGTGCCAGCGGCGTCCGCTCCGTATGTGGGAGTTCAATCCGGTAGATCCACGGACCCTTCAGCACTTCTCCGGTTCAATGCTCAGAGGGATGTGGAATTTATTCTTCGGCGCACGAAAACAGTGGCCGGATACTACAGAAGACCTCGGTCTTGACTGCAATCATCCGGATAGTCCGGTAAGTACTTGACTCCCGAACACACTTTAGTTAAATTATTCAAAACAATGTACTGATAGAACTCTACTCGGCCAGGGCTGGCTAAAGAAGGCAGAGAGAATCAGGTGTTCGGCTCCACTTCCCGAAGACTCTGCCAATCCGGTATTAACAAGGATGTCGGCTCCAGCACCATATCAAGTGCCGGCGGGGGAAGATAAGGAGGAGAGTGAAGAGGCCCAAGGCGGCCTCCATTCTGGAGGCACACCAGGCAATTTGTCTGGGGAGATTGGAACTTCCACTTCCAAAGGCAGACGGGAAGGGCAAACTGACAACCCCTCTTCTCATGGGAAGAAGAGGGCCGCCTCTGAAGACTCGAAGAGAGAAGCTTCTAAGCGGGGGAAGGTATCCCAGTCAGGGGGTGACATTGACATGCATTCACTCTGCAAAGATAGGCCCTTAGCCAAATCGTAAGTGAATCAATGTGTTTTTAAACATGTCCCATTCATTCCCGGTCGTGAGGGTAACATTTAAAATATATGTTTGCTGTCCCGTACGCAGCCCTTCTCAACAGTCCTCCTCTTCGGGGGATCTTCTTCCAGAGATGATGGAGAGCGAGATGCCTCCACAGATCTTCCTGCCTGATAAGGCAGATGACGCCAGGTGTTCTCCTGGAGGATCTTTCCCGATCAGCGAGTGGCGGAAGGGGTAGTGAAGACCGGGACCAAAGGTAATACTACGGGGAACAACAAGAGTCCCGAACTATCCAATGTTTGAGGGACGACGCAACCTATTCCGGATCTGGAGGCGTCGGATACATTGATGGTCATGTTGCAGCATGCGTCCGTCTCAGAGGAGCATCGTACCTTGATGGGTATGGTGGTTGAAAGAATTCGGTTCACGAAAAGCGGATTGAATGAATCCTGCACAAGCCTACTAAGAGGCTTCAAGGTATGTAGTGTAATTTATAAATGTAAATTGCACCTGTGTATAGATAGTAGCCCCTGAGACTCTGGTTGGCATCCAACGGGAGGTGATCAGAGGATCAAAAATATATGCCCAGGAAATGATCTGACTAATTAGAACACAGGCTGTTACATCCGTGGCCACTGCCCAAGCTACAGGAGTAGCACATCTAAAGCAGAAAGTTGATGTAGTGGATGATGACATCATGCTTATTAACAGGCGGCTCGACAAGGCGCAAGGTATGTCTTTGGGGCACTCAGCACATGCTAGTATTATAAAATGAGCATGATACCGAGAATTTGTATATCCATAACTGCAGATAGTGCCGCCGCAGTTGAAACCCTTCGGGCGGAACTTGCCCGGGCCAAGGAGCAAGCCAGGATGAGTAATGCGGCTGCCGAAAACGTAGCCGATGAATTAAAGGCCGAGCAGACTGCTCGGCTGCTCGGCGTCAGTGAGAGGAGAGAATATATACTATGGCACTTGAGCTGAAGGATGCCACTAGCCGATGCCAAGTTCTTGAGAAAGATAACAAAGCAAAAGCGACCGATCTTGACAAGGCCTTACAAGAGGCGAAGGAAGACCGGTCTGAGTCTAGAGCAGCTCGGGAGGAGATCCGACAAGCTAGGGAGATCGCGGCTGGTAAGCCCTTTTTATTGCAAACTAAGTTTGGTGATCCGAAGTATGCACCGCTTAATCAATGAGTTCTCCAGAAGCCTTTATGGACCTGCCGAAGAGTGTTGCCGATGCGAATTAGTTTTTCCACGCGCAAGTAGGACATGCAACGAAAAAGCTATTCCGGTCACAATTTGACTCGCCAAAGCGTCCACTGTTAAACGAACAAATGGCCCAGTGGGCCGAGCTCCACAAGATGTTCGGAACTGCCATGAAGGACGTCATAGCCCGGTTGTGGCTGACTGAGCCAATTCCGAATAGTTGTTTCGGTTTGGTGCGGCAACTTGTTAATGCGGTGCCGCGTATTGATGCTGTGAAGTGGTCAGCATGCATAGAAGGTGCACGGATGCCCCTTGCCCGTATCAAGACATATTGGGTAAAGATGAAGGCCACCGATATTGTGGTGTAGAGTCCACCCGAAGGCAAGGAACCTAACATGCCAGAACATTACTTTGAAGATGTCTTAGAAGGTGCCCGCTTAATAGAGGGTTAGTGCTCGAAAGATATTATGTTCGAGTGATTTGTATCAAAATTGTAATATGAATATTATGATATATTTAAGGCTATGTTTTTATACTTTTTGCCTGAAAAGTTTTGGTGCCTCCTGTGCGGCCGTCTTTTTTATATAATCTGAAAGTTTGTAGTCGTCAGCTTCAGCCCCCTCGCGTATAACGTGGGGGGTGTTCGGGAAAGCACTTGATGACACTTGACCCAATGTCTTGGTCCATTAAGGAGGTGTTAGTGCGACGAACTAGGCAATGGGACTATAGGGCTTTAACACTTTCACTTAGTCATCGGAGTTTGACGGTGGGGCTACTATATAGCCCCTGGTATGTTCGAGGTTATCCGAATACGGTGCGTTTACATACATGACCGAAAAAACAATCCTTCGTTAATGCGGAAGGAATCGTGAAGATTCTGCTTAGTCATCGAGTGGTTGACCAGCTCTCGCCGCATCATGATAGTTAGTTTTCGGCTTTCTCTACTAAGGTGCTTATCCGGATGAACCAGGACACAATCACAGTAGTTCTCCCTTTACTACCCTAGCCGACATAGCAGAACGTAAGGTAGTAAGCACATGAGCCGGGCAACCCAACTATTGACCAAAGACATGATTTAGAGTTGATGCATATAAGGCCAAACTCGCGACGCCGAACACTCCCTATAGGTGTTCGGACTTTACAATATACACCGGGCTGAATACAGCCCCTGGTGATAGACCCTGGTATCAAGGCACATGTGGCAATCCAACGAGGGGAAAGAGCACGGGTTGTGAGAGCATAAATCTCACGACACAATACGAACCAAGCTGCTTCTATAAAAGCCACTTTAGTACGGCGAGCCGTATATTTACAGGTAATGCCGATATCTTTCTCGGACATATTACATGCCAGGAAAGTATAAAACAAAGAGAGATTAAAAAGGTTTACACAGGGTCTTAATCTAAAAGAGAAACCTTAATGTGGTGCCCTGTTGCACGTCTCTGCCTTTTTCTCCGTTGTGAGGTGTCCTTGAAGGGTATAGTGTGGTAGCCATCTGTAAAAAGGAGAGAAAACGAGGTAAAAGAATCTGGTCTGGCCGTAAGCAAAGCTGATTCATTTTAATGAACCGTGAAATATAACTTTTGGAGTCCAAATAGGGTCGAGCCAAACTATGGACTTTTTGTGTGTAGCGTGGCCCCATCGCCACCCAAGGAGTTTTGAGTGTATATTTATGTATATGTGGCACGTGTGCTATCTCCTTATGGGGCGGTCGATGGGGGCGTAGCTGCTAATTGAGCTCGGTTTTATCTGAGCTTCCGCACTGAGGTGTGCGCCGGATATGTTTAGATGTGTCAGCGCTCTAACGACCAATGAGTTGTCCGGCTTGGATAGGCCGTTTTGTGCTTCCACACCTAGAGCCGTCGTGTATTCTTCTGTACGCAGAGAGCGCTCCGTATTTCCGCTCACCGTAATGACGCCACGTGGTCCAGGCATTTTGAGTTTTAGATAAGCATAATGCGGGACAACATTAAAATGGGCGAAGGTCGTTTTTCCGAGTAGTGCGTGATAGCCACTTCAGAACGGAGCTATGTCAAAGATTAGTTCTTCGCTTCGAAGTTGTCGGGAGAACCGAATACAACATCCAATGTTAGAGAGCCAGTGCAGCGGGCTTCACGCCCAATATAACTCCTTTGAGGGTAGTGCTGCTTGGCTTGACTCTTGACGGGTCTATCCCCATCTTGCAGACAGTGTCCTGATATATCAGATTGAGATTGCTGCCGCCGTCCATAAGGACTCTTGTGAGGTGGTATCTGTCGATTATTGGGTCGAGCACTAAGGCAGCCGAACCCCCGCGATGGATACTATTCGGATGATCCCTGCGATCAAAGGTGATCAGACAGGCCGACCATGGGTTGAATTTGGGGGCGACGGGCTCAATAGCGTAGACATCTCGGAGTGCGCGTTTGCAGTCCCTCTCTGGGATATGAGTGACATAGGTCATGTTCACTGTTTTGATCTCCGGTGGACATTTCTTCTGTCCCCCCGTGTTCGGCTAGCGAGATTCGTCCTAGTCTTCGCTCTGAGGTCCCTTCCCTTTGTGTTGGGCGTTGAGTTTGCCAGCCTGTTTGAAGACCCAACATTCTCTATTGGTATGATTGTCTGGTTTATCAGGAGTGTCGTGGATCTGACAGGGCCTGTCTAGGATTTTATCCAGGTTGGATGGACCGTCTTTGTTGCCTTTGAATGGCTTCTTCCATTGACCGGGTCTGGAGCCCCTGAATCTGACGTTTACCGTTGTGTTGTCTGGGCTTTCTTCATTGTTCCGACATTTGTATTTGTTGTGTCATGGTTTTCCATTGTCATCCCTGACTTCAGATGCGCCGGGGTCGCTGGTTTTGCTACGGGCTAACTAGCTATCCTCGCCCACGCAAAAGCGGGTCATTAGTGTAGTTAAGGCTGCCATTTTTCTTGGCTTTTCCTGGCCAAGGTGCCTGGCTACCTATTCATCCCGGGCAATGTGTTTGAAGGCCGCTAAGGCTTCGGCATCCGGACAGTCGATGATTTGGTTTTTCTTAGTGAGAAACTGGTTCCAAAGCTTATGGCTGATTCTCCGGGTTGTTGGAGTATGTGACTTAGGTCGCCTACATCCGGGGTCCTGACATAGGTCCCTTGGAAATTGGCCCAAAAAGCGTCCTCAAGTTATTCCCAGCTTCCGATGGAGTTTTCAGGGAGGCTTTTTAGCCAGTGCCGAGCTGGTCCTTTTAGCTTCAGGGGTAAGTATTTGATGGCGTGGAGATCATCTTCGCGAGCCATGTGGATGTGAAGAATAAAGTCTTCTATCCAAACCGCAGTGTCCGTCGTTCCATCATATGCCTCGATGTTTACGGGTTGGAACCCTTCTGGAAAATCGTGTTCCAGCACCTGATCGGTGAAGCACAGGGGGTGTGTGGCACCCTTGTATTTGGATTTATCATGGCGTGGGTCCGACGGTTGTAATGTTCGGTATTGGTTCCGAACTGGTAAGTGACCAGCGTATTTGGTTTGATAATCGTGATCCCGTATAGGGGCACGTTCCCTGGATCCATAGATGGACCTGGTTTTGCCAGCCTTTTTGTCCAGGTCCTTACGTAGATCGTGTGTCTGGTCCTGAGCTGCAACCTCCCTTCCTTTACAGGGAGGGGGTGCAGGTTTGTGTGCGGCGTTGCTAGCCGCTCTGTCCCGGCCATGAGGTGGTCGGTCCAGCTTGTCAGCCATATTTTCTTCGGCGGTATAGGCGCAATAGCCTCGTTGGCGATTACCGCCGTATTTCTCCTCAGCATCTAGCACTTCGTTCCATCTGTCATTAAGAGTATCCTATGCGGCTTTTAGCCGCTGCTTCTGCTTCTTCAGGCTCCTTGCAGTGGAGATAAGCCTTTGATGGAGGCGTTCTTTTTCTAATGGTTCTTCTGGGATGAAGAATTCATCGTCGCCAAGGCTGATCTCCTCTTTCGAGACAGGTTGATAATTGCTATATTCGGCATCGCTGTGGTCAGACAACATCTCCTGACTGTGTTTGCCGTCCTCTCGCACGCCCTGCTCCAACGCTGGGTTTGCGGGGTCCTCGTCATGGTTCAGATTATCATCGTCGTCCGTGACAATGTTGTTGTTTTTCCTTTTGCTGGATCGAGGTCGGCGCTTCCGACGCCGGCGCTTGGGAGGTTCATTGACAGGTATGCTATTATCGTTGTCGGCCTCCTTCTCCTTAGGGGTATCTACCATGTATATATCGTACGAGGATGTAGCTGCCCACTACCCTAAGGGTGGTGGTTTTTGTGCCTGCTCCTCTCCGGCATCGTCGTCTGTACCATCAATGTCCTCAGAGCCGTAATCGAGTGTGTCGGTTAAGTCTTCGACGGTGGCAATGAAGTGGGTGGTGGGTGGGAAACGAAGTTCTCTGTCGTACGCTTCCCATTCGAGTCGGACATAGTTCGACCGCGAGTTCCCTAACAAGGAGAGGGATTTTAATGAGTTTAACACATAGCCTAGAGGTGAGTGCTGGAAGATGTCGGCGGAGCTGAACTCCAAGATCGGCGCCCAATCAGGTTCGATGGACGAGGATCCATGCGGTCCGGAACCTATGGCCGGAGACGAGTCCGAGGTTCCGGTGACACAAGCCCAGCTCGTTGATGGGTCTGTGTGCGGCTCGAGCGCTCCTGAGTCTGTGGCTTCCGTGGTGGGGTTAAGCTTCCCGTCTTCGGAGGACGCGATCTGCTTTGGATCCAGGGCCAGAGCGGTTATGGGAGCTATCTCATGTGCGCGGCTAGATGACAGATTTAGGTCATGTTCATCACGGTGGCAGGGGACAGCCGTCATGGGCTCGAATCCGTCGAAGATCAAGTCTCCGTGGATATCGGCCACATAATTCAGGCTTCCGAATCTGACCTGATGGCCAGGGACGTAGCTATCGATCTGCTCTAGATGGCCAAGCGAGTTGGCCCGCAGTAAGAAGCCGCCAAATACGAAGATCTTTCCGAGGAGGAAAATCTCCCCCTGGACTGTGTTGTTGTATATGATTGATGGAGCCATCAAGCCTTCTGGTGACGACGCAGCGGAACTCTCAATGAAAGCACCAATGTCTATGTCAAAATTGGCGGATCTCGGGTAGGGGGACCCTAACTATGCATCTAAGGCTAATGGTAACAGGAGGCGGGGGACACAATGTTTACCTAGGTTCAGGCCCTCTCTATAGAGGTAATACCCTACTTCCTGCTTGATTGATCTTGATGAATATGAGTATCACAAGAGTTGATCTACCACGAGATCGTAATAGCTAAACCCTAGAAGTCTAGCCTATGAGATTATGGTTATTGTCCTACGGACTAAACCCTCCGGTTTATATAGACACCAGAGGGGGCTAGGGTTACACAAAGTCGGTTACGAAGAAAGGAATCTACATATCCGAATCGCCAAGCTTGTCTTCCACGCAAAGGAGAGTCCCATCCGGACACAGGAAGAAGTCTTCTATCTTGTATCCTCATAGCCCAACAGTCCAGCCTAAGTATATAGTCCGGCTGTCCGTGGACCCTTTAATCCAGGACTCCCTTAGTTGTCTCTCACCACAAGACCACATCCACATCCTTACTACATCCAATGGTTCAACAACAGCGGCAAGGTTAAGGTAACAAGTATTGTTTGTGTGCATTTTAGTATCTCTACATATGTTGATTATGTTGATTGTGATGTGGTACCTGTTGGTGTACAAAAGTAGGGGCTCTCCTTTTGACCCCTTTACTTGTGCACGGGCAGTCAGAGCCTCCCGCCATGGCCACACATAATAGGGCAGGAAGGGGAAGCCGGAGAGAAGCCGAAGGCACAAGACCAACAAGGCAACAACAAGGACCAAGGACACAAAGATCGAATGGGCGAAGCAGGTTTCCCCGGCAAGGACCCTTGCCGGGGAAGCCTCAGTAGCCCCGGCAAGACTCTTGTCGAGGCAGCTCGCCCACACCAGCTGAGTGAGCCACCCTCGAGCCCACCAAATGTCGGACGAACGTGCTGAGGCAGGGCTCGGGAGGCACCTCCGTGGTGGCATGCAGATCTTTGTGAAGACATAAGATGAACAAGATCAAATGAGGATAGGAAGGCAACAATCCCCACCGAAGAAACCAACAAGACGCCCGGCAAGATCCTTTGGCAGGGACGCCAGCACGCCACGGCAAGACCCTTGCCGGGCCACCCAGCAAGACCCTTGCCGGGCCACCCGACAAGACCCTCGCCAAGCGCACCAGCAGGGCCACCGCCAGGCCCGCGCGAGCCAAGTCTCCGCCGCCGCTCACACGCAGCTGCCGACCCAGCCAGCAGGGTAGGCACCTGCGTGGCAACATGCAACCCTTCGTGGAGGCTCCACCACAGCGCCACCTCAGCTGCCTACCTGCCTACATAGCACCACATGCACCGACGGACGAGACAAGGAGGGCGCGTGTCGAAACAAGGAGGAGCGGCGACGGACGAGACGGGCCTTGCTCCTGCCCTCGATAAAGTGGAGGGACAGCTAAAATCCGCATTAAATGCGCTTTGTCCTGTAATACTAGCAATAAGATCACAACGCTGTAGCACTTTCCACCTCCTGTATGCCACTGTGGCAGCCCCTTTCGCCTATAAAAGGAGGCCCATGGCATACTGAGAAGGGATTAGGCTCTTTCGAACCTCACAGCACCTAGAGCTAGTTCGAGAGCTCAAGAATACTAAATACATCCACCAAAGCAGGATCATAGGGTTTTACGCATCTTTGCGGCCCGAACCTGGGTAAATCCCCCTTCTGTTGTCTACTAAGCCCACTCTTCTCACGATCCCCGCGCCACGCAACCGTAGAAGGGATCCCAGTGATCCCATAGGTGTCGTTTCCCACCGACATCTTTGGCACACTAGGTAGGGGGGCGCAATTGTGAGAATCTGGTCTGGCAGTTGACCTACCCGTTCTTCATCACCATGGCTCCTAAGAAGAAGGCGACCACAGCGATCGGTTCATCTGGGACCAGGTTGCCAGCACCGCTGCGGACCAGTAGCGGGCCAGTCGCAGAGAGAACCCGTGGCGCGGCCCGCGGGCATCCACATCACCCTGGCGGTGCAGGCCTGGCGAGTGGCGTCGTTCGCGTGCCAGGCGACGAGCCACCAATCGTGGGCTCCAGAGACGGAGTCGGGGCCCCCACAGGCGACACGGGGCCCTCCAGGGGTGCCGCCATCCCACCAGGCGGCGGCACGGCGGCCTCCAAGACGCCAACACCGGCGCCCACGGTGCTCTCTTCCCAGGTTGTGTGTGATGAGCAGCGTCACCCTGCTGGTGACCCTGCGCGCCGCCCTGGGTAGAGTCCCGTGCGCCCATCACATGGTGAGGAGGGCCAGCATGCACGTCGAGGTGCTGACGGAGGTGGCCAACGGCTACGGGGTCGTGACGCAGCTCCCTCTAACGTGGTTAGAAGTCGAGGTGCATCGCGGTCCACCCAGCTCTCGCCACCACCCACGCTAGCGGAAGCCCTAGCACGCACGCAGCTGCTCCTCTATTTTCCTCCCACCGTGGAGAAGCTCGACGAATGGAGGGCCATTGTCCGGAGCCTTGTCGGCATCGCCAACAATGATGAGTTGTGGCCGGCGGGACCCGTAGGCCATCGCTCCATCGGGCCACCGCGTGCCAGCGGAGACCATGCTGGAGGCGATGCAACCATGGTGCACTCCCCTCCTCCATCCCGGCCACCCCGGGCGTCGGCTCGTCGCGACGACGCTCGAGATGATATTTCCATCGCGTCGTCCGACCCGCGAACCAACCATGATCAGCATCACGTCCTTTGGGAGGGGGTTCATGAGGACGCTCGAACTACCATCGAGCGCCGACGTGACGTGCGGCACCAGTCGGACAGGCGGGCAGTGCCTGCTACGGACCACCCAGCGCCGGGAGGCTATGGTGGCCTACCTTACGAGGTAGGTTGTCCGGCTTTCACCCATGGGCTACAGCAGTTCCAGTGGCCCTCCCACCGTACGTTCAAGCCTGACGTTGGCAAGAAGTACAACGGCAGGACTCACGTCAGAGTTCCTCAACGTCTACACCATCACGATACAAGCTGCTGGGGCCCGTGACGATAAGGTGCTTGCCAACTACTTCCCGTGGCACTCAAGCCCAATGTTATGTCATGGTTGATGCACTTGTCGGTGGATTCCATCTCTTCTTGGGCAGATCTGTGCCATGAGTTTCTTGGCGCCTTTACCGGAGGTCACCAGGCTCATGGCCAGGCGAGTGATTTACACATCATCCCCCAGAAGGAAGGGGAGAACTTGCGCAAGTACATCTAAAGGTTCAGCCGAGTGCAGTACAACATCCCAGACGTTCATCATGTCGCCGTGATCAGTGCGTTGCATCAGAATGTGCACAATCATAAGATGCATGAAGAGCTGGCGATGAACAAGGTCGGAGATGTGGCCGAACTTCATGTTTTGGCCGATCGGTGCGCTCGTGCTGAAGAGGGAAGGAAGTACCCCAGCGAAGACGCCGGTGCGGAAACTGACTCCATGGATGACACCGTCACCCCAGCAAAGAAGGCCTGACGCCATAACAGGAAGCGCAAGGGCAAGGCCGTGCTTGTCATCGAGGGATCCGACGACACCGGCGCCACCAAGAAGACCAAGGTGAGCGACCCCGGCAAGGAGGTTGCCAGGTGTGACGCTTGCCGGGCCTTGGCGGCTACCGACAAGCCAGGAGGGTCTGACAAGCAGTACTACAAGATCCACCGCACTAAGGGCCATGATCTCCAAACTGCCGGCAGGTAGAGCTGCTCGCCGAGAAGCAGAAAGCCGAGTATGAGCGGCAGGACAAGGAGAAAGGCCCAGATGGTGCCGAGGGGTCCGACAAGAAACATGGCGGCCAAGGAGGCTGCCGCGGCAAGGATAATCCACAAGAGAGGCCCTCCCGGGGCCGCGACAAGAAGCAGGAATACGATGATCATGACGAGGACGACAAGTCCGGCGAGATGACAAAAACCGTTCGTCAAAACGAACGTATGGACGAACGTCCGCTAAATAAACTAAACCGAAAAAACAGATCTAGGTTCAAAAAAACGAACGAAAAACTGGCGGAAAAACTGAACGGTTTCCACGAGGAAAACCACCGGCGGCGGGGCGGTGGCTACCTCCGACGAGGGGGCGGTGGGGTCTGGCGGGTTCGCCGGGGCGGCGGCATCCAGCGTCGAGGCGGTGGGCTGCGCGGGATCCGGCGGCGGCAGCTGCAGTGGCGGCGGCGGGGCTAGGGTTTGGCACGGGGCGGGCTGAGGCTCGGGTGGTCTCGGGGCGGCGCCTTATAAAGACCCAGTCAGGCGGAGTCCTGGCCGAATACGGCCCAAAGTCGGTTTCGTTTTTTTAAATAGTTTCGCGCAGAAAAACAAATAAAAGAAATACTAAACGGACTCAAAAACTCCCGAAATAAATTTCCCCGGCTTCTAAAATCAAGCCGGTCAAGATGAATATTTATTTGGGGCCTAAATGCAATTTCGAAAAACGCTCATTTTTCCTAAAAAAAATCAAATAAAATAGCAATAAACTCCAAAATAAAATCTTATTTGATTTTATTATCAAATCCTCAATATTTCTTTATTTTGGGAAAGTCATTTTATCCCCTCTCTCATATTTTTATTATAGAAATAATTGAAGATGAAATAAATAAAATCAAATGATCCTATTTACAAAATTTGAGAAAACTTGAATATGAAAATAATGAAATTCCCAACTCTCTCCGTGGGTCCTTGAGTTGCGTGAAATTTCTAGGATCAAGCCAAAATGCAATAAAATATGATATGCAATGATGATCTTTGTACAACATTCCAAATTGAAGACAGTAGGAGCTGGCCGAGCGCGTGCGCGCATGCCGCGGCCACACACCCTCTTGCCCATTAGCAGTAGGTTGAAGACAGTAGAAGAGAGGAGGAGGTGGGCTGGGCCAAGCTGGGCCGGTCCTGTTGGGCCACCAGGTAAGCCTCTCTCCCCTTTTTTTCTATTTTGTTTTCTTTTCTGTTTCTGTAATTTTGTTTCTGATTTAGTAAAATACTAAACTAATTTATAAAATGCTGAAAATAACTATGGGCACTTGTGAAATTATTCCCAATAGCCCTCAAGTAGTTTCAGAATTATTAGAGCATTTAAAATATTTATATTATTTAAATGCCCTAATTCAAATACAATATGAGTTAATTTAAAACTCCAAAAATGATCTAAGAATGTATTCATCATTTTTGGCAGAGGTTTCCACCTTAACCAGAAATCATGAACTTCTCTTAGGGACATTTTGGGTTTATTGAAAAGATTTTATGGTTGACCCTATTTGATTTAATTTTGGTGCTAGGGTTTGTCAATCCCCATTTCAAGTTAAATAAAATTTAAACATGATGCAACAAGATGCAACACAAGGCAGTACCAGAAGCTAGGGATGTGACACAAGTAGTACTAGAAAGTTGTTTAGTCCCCAACTTAGCCCATAAACATCTCCAAAAGTGGCTAAGAAATTTAGAATCAGATCTGAAAGAATAGTATTTGGCACACCATGCAAGCAAATAATTTCATGAAAGAACAAATCAGCAACATCGTTTTTATGACACAGTATGAAGTGTGCCATTTTTGAGAATCTATCCACGACAACAAATATGATATCCATCCCCTTCTTTGTTCGTGGTAAACCTAAAACTAATCCATAGATATATCTTCCCAAGGAACACTAGGTACAGGCAAAGGCATATATAAACCATGAGGATCGAGTCGTGACTTAGCTTTTTGACATGTAGTGTAGCGAGCAAGAAAACGCTCAACATCTCGTCTCATCTTTGGCCAAAAGAAATGTGTAGCAAGTATATCCTCCATCTTATTCATGCCAAACTTTCCCATTGATCCTCCTCCATGCGCCTCGTGCAACAACAAAAGACGAGCAGAGCTAGTTGGAATGCATAGCTTGTTAGCACAAAACACAAATCCATTGTTAACGACGAACTTGTTCCATGTTCTCCATTCTTTACCATTCTGCAATAGATCTTTAAATCCAGCATCATGCACATATTGATATTGGATGGTCTCCAAACCAAATTTTTTAAAGTCAAGTTATGAAAGCATAGTATAACGACGAGACAATGCATTAGCAATAACCTTTTCTTTACCCTTCTTGTGTTTAATGACATAAGGGAAAGTCTCAATGAATTCAACCCATTTAGCATGTCTATGGTTTAGTTTTGCTTGACTTTTAATGTGTTTCAAAGATTCATGATCAGAATGTATAATGAATTCTTTGGGCCATAAATAATGTTACCATGTTTCTAAGGTCTGAACTAGAGCATATAATTCTTTATCATTACTAGAATAGTTCAGACTAGGACAACTCAATTTTTCCGAAAATCATGCACCAGCTTTGCCATCTTGTAATAACACACCTCCTAATCCAATTCCACTAGCATCACATTCAAGCTCAAAAGTCTTATTAAAATCAGGAAGTTGGAGTGAAGGAGCATGTGTCAACTTATCTTTCAACACCGTGAAGGCTTCTTCCTGTGCGGTACCCCAAAAAAAAGGCACATCCTTCTTTGTAAGCTCATTGAGAGGTGCAACAATGGTGCTAAAATCTCTCACAAAACGCCTAGTGAAACCAGCGAGTCGAAGAAAACTCCTCACTTGTGTGACCGTTTTGGGCTGCGGCCAACTATCAATAGCTTTAATCTTGGCTTTATCAACTTCAATTCCCTGGGACTAACAACATAGCCAAGAAAAGATACTCGGTCGGTGCAAAAGGTGCACTTCCCGAGGTTACCAAACAAACATGCATCACGTAGAGCAATAAAAACAGCACGTAAATGTTCCAAATGTTCCTCCAAAGATTTCCTATAAATCAGTATATCATCAAAATAGACTACCAAAAATCTTCCAATGAAAGCACATAAAACTTAGTTCATTAATCTCATGAAATACTAGGTGCATTAGTTAACCCAAAAGACATGACTAACCACTCATAAACCAAACTTAGTATTAAATGTTGTTTCCATTCATCTCTCTATTTCATACGAATTTGATGGTATCCACTACGCAAATCAACTTTGGAGAATATTGTAGAGCCACTCAGTTCATCAAGCATATCATCTAGCCTAAGAATAGGATGATGATAGCGAATAGTAATATTATTAATGCCTCTACAATCAACACACATACGCGATGTACCATCCTTTTTTGGCACTAGTATAATAGGAACAACACAAGGACTAAGAGATTCGTGTATATAACCTTTGGCGAGAAGCTCCTGTACTTGACGCATAATCTCTTTTATCTCCTCTAGATTGGTACGGTATGGCACACAGTTTGGCAGCGAAGCACCAGGAATTAAGTCAACCTGATGCTCAATCCCTCAAATAGGTGGTAATCCCAATGGCATATCTTGTGGAAATACATTAGCGAACTCCTGCAAAATGTTAGTGACGACAGGAGGCAAAGAGGAAGGCACGTCCTCGAATGAATATAATGCCTCTTCGCACACAAAAGCATAGCAAACCGATTTGCTAAAATCTAGCTCATCAATATTTGATTTGGTGGCAAGTAAACATGCACTTTTCAATTTAATTTTAGAAGCAACACTAGATGGTGTATTATTAGGCTTCATTTGTTGCTCAAATTCTTTTGCCACAATCTGATTTTCACTCTTAGTTTTCTCCTGTTTTGCTTTATTAGCTCTATTGATATCATCTTTGAAAATGGAATCAGGAGTCATAGGAAGCAAAGTAATATGTTTATCCTTATGAAGAAGAGTATACTGATTGTTACTACCATGGTGTATAGAATTTTTTATCAAATTGCCATGGTCTACCAAATAATAAGGAACAAGCTTGCATGGTTCAAAAGAGACGAATCCTTTCTCAGTGTGCCATGGGCGTCCTTTTATAGGCGAAAGGGGCTGCCATAGTGGCATAAAGGAGGTGGAAAGTTCTACAGCGTTGTGAGCTTATCGCTAGTATTACAGGACAAAGCGCATTTAATGCGGAGCTTAGGTGTCCCTCCACTTTATCGGGGGCGGGAGCGATGCCCGTCTCGTCCGTCATCGCTCCTCCTCGTTTCGACACGCGCCCTGGCCAGCGGTGCATGCGGTGCCATGTAAGCAGGCAGGCAGCTGAGGTGGCACGGTGGTGGAGCCTCCACGAAGGGCTGCATGTTGCCACGTAGGTGCCTGCCCAGCTGGTTGGGTCGGCAGCTGTGTGCGAGCGGCGGCGGAGACTTGGCTGGCGGGGCCTGGCAGTGGCCCTGCTGGTGCGCTTGACGAGGGTCTTATTGGGTGGCCCGGCAAGGGTCTTGCCCGGTGGCCTGGCAAGATCCTTGCCGTGGCGTGCTGCGGTGGGAAACGACGCCTATGGGATCACTGGGATCCCTTCTACGGATGCGGGGCGCGGGGATCGTGAGAAGAGCGGGACTAGTAGACAACACAAGGGGGATTTACCCATGTTCGGGCTGCAAAGATGCGTAAAACCCTACGATCCTACTTTGGTGGACATATTTAGTGTTCTTGAGCTCTCGAACTAGCTCTAGGTGCTGTGAGGTTCGAAAGAGCCGAATCCCTTCTCAGTGTGCCATGGGCCTCCTTTTATAGGCAAAAGGGGCTGCCACAGTGGCATACAGGAGGTGGAAAGTGCTACAGCGTTGTGAGCTTATCGCTAGTATTACAGGACAAAGCGCATTTAATGCAGAGCTTAGGTATCCCTCCACTTTATCGGGGGCGGGAGTGAGGCCCGTCTTGTCCGTCGCCGCTCCTCCTCGTTTCGACATGCGCCCTGGCCAGCAGTGCATGCGGTGCCATGTAGGCAGGCAGGCAGCTGAGGTGGCACGGTGGTGGAGCCTCCACGAAGGGTTGCATGTTGCCACGTAGGTGCCTGCCCAGCTGGTTGGGTCGGCAGCTGCATGCGAGCGGCGACGGAGACTTGGATGGCATGGGCCTGGCAGTGGCCCTGCTGGTGCGCTTGGCGAGGGTCTTGTCAGGTGGCCCGGCAAGGGTCTTGCCGGGGCGCGTCGGCGTCCCCGGCAAGGATCTTGCCGGAGGTCTTGTGGGTTTCTTTGGTGGGGATGGTTGCCTTCCTATCCTCATTTGATCTTGTTCATCTTATGTCTTCACAAAGATTTGCATGCCACCACGGATGCCTCCCGAGCCCTGCCTCAACGTGTTCTTTCGGCGTTTGGTGGGCTCGAGGGTGGCTCACTCAGCTGGTGAGGGCGAGCTGCCCCAGCAAGGGTCTTGCCGGGCTGCTGAGGCTGCCCCGGCAAGGGTCCTTGCCGGGGAAACCTGCTTCGCCCATTCGATCTTTGTGGCCTTGGTCCTTATCGTTGCCTTGTTGGTCTTGGGGCTTTGCTTATCTCCGGCTTCGCCTTCCTACCCTGTTATGTGTGGCCGTCCCGGGAGGCTCTGACTGCCCGTGCACAAGTAAAGGTGTCAAAAGGAGAGCCCCTACTTTTGTACACCGACAGGAGCCCCTAGGCCTGGGCCACACATAAGCGCAGCATGTTGTTGGGCCAGACCCAGAACGGTGCGCGGGTAGTTGGGGACAGACTTTACCGTGGCCACTGCTCCGTTCGCTGCGCTTCCCCACAATCTGCGTTGAATGCGCGACGTGGGGATCGTGCATCCGCGCGTGACGAAAGAATGCTGGCGTCATCCTGTTGTGGACAGTAAAGAGGTGGCTTGCGTGTCTCTTTCAGAACGCAGGGCCGCCTCCCATTTACTGCCCTCGCTTGCGAACCATCACTCCATGCATCCCACTACACCCGCCCCTTGCGCCACGTTCGCTGCATGCACAATGCAGAGCGAATGACAGGCGCGCAGGATGTGGGAAGTCGTGCACGTGCGGGTCGATTCCCGCGCCTTCAATGGAGCGAGGAGGGCGGTCGACGGCCCCGCTTGCTGTCACTTCAACGAGCCGAATTGGCTGAGAGGGGGTGGCCGAGCCTCGCCCCCACCCCTTTATAAGGAGGGGTGCGGGAGGAACGGTGCCTCTGAACTCTTCGCCATCTGCCTCTCCCCATTCCTGCTTCCCTTCTTCTTGTGCCATGGCTAGGGGGCATGGCGACGCTTCATCGGTGGCAAGGGTTTTGGCCAGACAGCGCATCGCTCCTCCTGAAGAGCTCGTAGTGGCAGAGCCGGCCGCTAGAGGAAAGGGGAGGGGGCGAGGCCGAGGCCGTCGTGGTGCTCGAGGGAGAGGAGGACGGGGCGAAAGATCAGCCTCGCCTCCGCCGGCAGCCCCTCCTCCGATGGAGGGCCATGTCGGGGAGAATCCCTGTGAGTTCTTCTTCAGGCTGTGCCAGCCACCGCGCCGTCGCCTTCGCCTTCCGACTCCATTCCCACAGGATATGGAGTTGGATCTACCGCAGGCATTGCGGCTGCATATGAGGGGTTGCGGGAACAACGGCACATGGGCCGACGTCGAGTTCCCCGCCCCTCGTGTTATGTATCTCCACCGAGGGTGGAAGACCTTTGCTCACCTCCACAGCTTGACGGATGGGCTCACTCTCCATTTCAAACTAATGGAGGGTGGCCTCCTCTCCGTCAAGATCTTCGGGCACTTCGGGACTCGCGTGAGGTGTTGCGTGGAGAGCTCCTCCGACGATGAAGATTCCTCCTCAAGCGAGAGTGGCGAGGAAGACAACGGCAGCGACGACGAGGGCAGCGGGCGGCAGGATGACGGGTCCGACTAGGCATCGGGCGCTGCTCCGAGCGGCACCGGTGACCGCATCATCCGTGTCGCCGGCTCCTTGAACTTCTCGGGGTCGTCTCCTTGGGCGGCTGGCATTGGGAGGCTGTGGAAGAGGAAGAGGGCGGGCGGCAAGGCCGTCAAGTCGGAGTACGCGGGCACCGACGCCTTCGTCGCGTATTGACATCCTGCCGCCTTGTCTTCGAGCTCTGCCTCCGGCGCGGCCATCACCATCCAGCCCTTGGACGGCCATCGAGATGTTCTCTTGGTGTCTTCTGCCACTCGTAGCTTGCCTTGGCGCCCCTTTTGCCCTTCTGCCTTCTTGTTCAATTTCCTGAGGAGAGGGACAAGAAAGGGATTACGGGCACCTTATATCTTTTTAGTCTTGTAAGCATGCGGGCCTTTGTTAACTTTAGAACTTGTAACCCCCTTGTTCATGTTTTTCATTTCGTATGGACTGTACCTGTACATGATGTTTTTTAATGAAAAAGGGATGTTTGCCGGGATTTTCATTCGCGGGTGAAAACCACGACAAGGGGTGAATCCTTGTCACCTTTAAGATGAACGTTTTTTTGCCCAGCAACAGGCCTTGCCATCTCCCCACTTCGCTCGACCTTTCTCACGCTCTTAGCGGAGGCAGGGATGAGGTGGGTTTAGGCTCCTCATTTTATTTCCTTCCTGCCGTGACTACAACCAAACTCGGTCCCAGGAGGCGAGTCCTAGGGTTCGGAATGAGGGGAGCACGATAGCCTAAGGATAAAACGAGATTTCACATACCTCAGTTCATAACGAAACACATGATAGGGGATAGAGAACTTATCTGGATCTGCAGCCCCCGGTAACCTTGGCTTGCCGCGGATGAATCTTTGCTCTTGTAGCCCCCCGGCAACTTTGGCTTGCTGGGGCCCAGACGCCGGTCCGTCCCCTTTCTTCCAAAACAGCTCGGCAAGGATATTCACGTGTCTTGCGAACCAAAGAAGACAGGGAAGAACAGAGAGACGCATACTCGACCTCTAAGCTAGGGGTTAGCCACCGCTAAGCACTATCAACCCTAACCAAGGAAGAGACTCAACCTAGCATGCATGCTATAACTCAGGGTGCCAGCGCTTCATTTATTTATGCTCAGGGTCTGCGCCTGGCTTTGTACAAAGTGTTACATGCCTTGCCGACAAGGCTTGTACAACAGGGTGGCTTGCCGGGAGGCCCGGCAGCCGCGCGTTATGGGTAAAACTTGCAGAGATGCTCGATGTTCCAGGAGTTGCTCACTGGAACGACATCTTCGGTCTCCAGCCGGACTGCGCCGGGCCTGGTAACTCGCGTTACCCAATAAGGGCCTTCCCACTTTGGCGTCAACTTGTTGGAATTCTTGGCTGACTGAACATGCCGAAGAACAAGGTCGCCTTCCTCAAAGCTCCGGGCATGAATCTTGCGGCTATGGTAGCGGCGCAAAGCTTTCTTGTAGCATGCTGCTCTCACAGCCGCCCGGAGACGATCTTCCTCAAGGAGCGCCGCGTGATCTTGTCACAATCGCTCTTGCTCAAGCTCATCATAAGCGAGCACTCGAGGTGACCCGTATATGAGTTCTATCGGGAGAACTGCTTCTGCCCCGTAAACCAGGGCAAAGGGTGTCTGGTCGATGGCTCGATTTGGCATCGTTCTGATCGACCAAAGAACCGCCGGCAACTCATCAATCCAGCGCCTTCCACTTTTGCGCAGCCTGTCAAAAGTCTTTGTTCTTAAGCCTCGCAGGACTTTAGCATTTGCTCTCTCTACTTGGCTGTTGCTCCATGGATGTGCCACAGAAGCAAACAGACCCTGCTGCTGAGATCCTCAATGTATTGCATGAAGGCATGGCTCGTGAACTGTGTGCCGTTGTCGGTGATGATCCTGTTGGGCACCCCAAAACAGCACTCTAGTCCCTTGAAGAACTTGATGGCTGACTGCACCAGCACCTTCCTCACTGCTTCCACCTCTGGCCACTTTGTGAACTTGTCGATTGCGACATACAAGTACTCAAATCCCCCGATGGCACGGGGGAAAGGGCCCAATATGTCAAGCCCCCAGACCGAGAAGGGCCAGGAGAGAGGGATAGTTTGAAGGGCTTGAGCTGGTTGATGGAGCTTCTTCGAATGGAGCTGGCACGCTTCACACTTGGTTACTAGTGTCGTCGCATCCTGGAGGGCGGTGGGCCAGAAGAAACCTTGCCGGAAAGCCTTGCCGGCGAGGGCCTCGACCCTATGTGGGAGCCACATATGCCTCCATGTATCTCTGCCAACAGCTTTAGTCCTTCGTCCCGGGAGATGCACATCAATTTCACCCCATTCGGTCTTCTTCTGTACAATACGTTATCAACGAATTGGTACAGAGCAGACCGGCGGGCTACTCTTTCTGCCTCTTCCTGCTCCTCAGGAAGCTCTCCTTTTTGAAGGAATCGGACGGTGTGCTGCGCCCATGTCGGATCCTGTGGCTCGACGACAAGGACCAAAGGCATCTCTTCTGCCACGGGAGCGGCCGCCTCCACGACCATGACCTGAGGTCCTGCTGGAGTCGGTCACCCTGCGGCAGGATCGGCATCCACGGCAACATCTTTGTCGGCGGCTCCGGGGAGCTCGGTGGGGAAGTACTTGCCGGGGGCTAGCTTCCGGTTGTTCTGCCCAGTCGACGGCTCAACGGATGGTTGGGTTAACTGAAGCACAAAAGTACCTGGTTCCATAGGTAACTTGAGGGCAGCGCGCTTTGATAGGTAGTTGGCGATGTCGTTCTCCGCCCGAGGGACATGCTCCGCTTGTATACCATCAAAGCGCTCCTCCAGTTTCCTCACCTCATCTACGTAAGCTTCCATCAACGGGCTTTGATAATCTTTGTTGATCTGCCTGACGACAAGCTGTGAGTCGCCCCTGACGGTAAGCTTCTTAACTTCGAGGTCTGCCGCGATCTTGAGACCGGCAAGCAAACCCTCGTACTCGGCGGTGTTCTTGGTTGACATCTCCCGGGGGAAGTGCATCTGGATGACATATTTGAGGTGCTCTCCGGTGGGTGCGACAAGCAGCACACCAGCACCGGCGCCTTGCAGCGAGAAGGCACCATCAAAGTACATGATCTAGTTGCGGCTCGTTTCCTTGCCGGGGAGAGTGGTCTCCTGTACCTCTTCGTCGGGCGTCGAGGTCCATTCCGCAACAAACTCCGCCAAGACTCTGCTCTGAATTGTCAAGGTGCTTTCAAACTTCAAACCGAAACTTGACAGCTCCAGGGCCCATTCCACGATCCTCCCCGTTGCATCTGGGTTGTGCAGTATTCGTTGCAATGGGAGGCAGGTGACCACCGTGATCTCATGCTCTTGGAAGTAATGGCGTAGCTTCCTCGAAGCCATAAGGAGGCCGAAGAGCAGCTTTTGCACACCTGAGTACCTCGACCTAGCCCCCTGTAAGAGGGAGCTGACGAAGTACACTGGGTGCTGCACCATTTTCTTCTTCTATGCCTCTTCACCCGGTCGCGTGGGTCCTATTGCGCTGGCGTCAGCCCCTGCCAGGGACTCAATCTTGTCAGGATCGAGCCTTGCCGGAGAGGGTTTCGGCTTGCCATCAGTTGGCTCTGCCGGTGCCACTGCCATCTCGTCGACCTCTCTCTGCACCACTAGTGCGGTGCTAACCACCTGATTTGTTGCCACTAGATAAAGCATCAACGGTTCTTGTGGTGTGGGTGCGACCAACACTGGGGTAGAGGAGAGGTATCTCTTCAAATCCTTCAGCGCTGCCTCGGCCTCTGGGGTCCACTCCACTGGCCCTGCCTTCTTCAAGATCTTGAAAAATGAAGGGCATGCTCTGCGGACTTGGAGATGAACAGGATCATGGCAGCAACGCAGCCAGTGAGCCGACGCACGTCCTTGATCCGTTTGGGTGCCTCAATTTGCTCGATGGCCTTGATCTTATCTGGGTTTGCTTCAATCCCGCATTAGGACACAAAGAACCCGAGAAGCTTACCGGACGGGACACCGAAGACACACTTCTCAGGGTTCAATTTGAGGTTGATCTTGTGCAGGTTCCCAAATGTTTCCTCCAGATCTTGCACAAGTGTTGCTTTGTCCTTGGTTTTGACCACTATGTCATCCATATAAGCTTCCATATTTCTATGTAGCCGGGGCTCAAAACCAATTTGGACTGCTCTTGCAAAGGTTGAGCCAACACTCTTCAACCTGAAAGGCATTCGTAAAAAGCAATACGTACCACATGGGGTGATGAATGCTGTCTTTTCCTTGTCTTCTTTTGTCATGAAGATCTGGTGGTATCCCGAGTAGGCGTCAAGGAATGATAACAGGTCACACCCAGCCGTGGAGTCTACAATCTGGTCGATGCGTGGTAACGGGAAGGGATCCTTTGGACAGGCCTTATTGATGTCTGTGTAGTCAATACACAGCCTCCACTTCCCATTTGCCTTGCGCACCACTACCGGATTGGCCAACCATGTCGCATGGAGTACTCCTCTCACCAAGCCCGCCGCCTCTAGCTTTCTGATTTCCTCTGTCATGAACTCCTGCCTCTCCAGAGCTTGCTTCCTGACCTTCTGCTTGACGAGCCACGCATGAGGACAGACAGCAAGGTGGTGCTCAATCACCTCCCTGGGAATGCCGGGGATGTCGGAGGCTTGCCATGCAAACACATCGACATTCGCCCATAGGAAGGTGACGAGCTTGCGTTCCTATTTGCCGTCACGGGTGGAG